>NC_135817.1:75595767-75810816 GCF_964213995.1 Mustelus asterias
ACGCAACTCTTCCGAGGATGGAGGTCCCCTTTGTGACCACCACAGGAAAATTGCATTTCTTCCCATGCACTATTTTTGTGTGCTGATGTGGGTTTTGGAAGTCCGAAAGGAAACACACTTCCTTGCAGACATTGTGACCATTGGGGAAAGACAGCTCAAGAGGCAGGGACATTCTGAAAGGCAAGTATAAATATTTTTGCACCTTCTAATGACAATGTTAGATGATTTGTTGCAATGCAGATGAGCTTTTGATGCAGTGATGCACGATAGGGATCTTTCCTGCCAATGTCATTTGACCCTTACATTGACTATCACTGTGTTAACATTATTACAGTAAGAAGTTTAACAACACCAGGTTAAAGTCCAACAGGTTTATTTGGTAGCAAAAGCCACACAAGCTTTCGAGGCTCTGAGCCCCTTCTTCAGGTGAGTGGGAATTCTGTTCACAAACAGCTGTTTGTGAACAGAATTCCCACTCACCTGAAGAAGGGGCTCAGAGCCTCGAAAGCTTGTGTGGCTTTTGCTACCAAATAAACCTGTTGGACTTTAACCTGGTGTTGTTAAACTTCTTACTGTGTTTACCCCAGTCCAACGCCGGCATCTCCACATCTTAACATTATTATGCATGATAGTACTTTTTTCAATGGAGAAAGTGCATTGAAATGCATGAAAATTGTGAAGAAAAGATATCCTGAGAGCCTCTGCTGTCATGTTCTCCACTGTGATTTAAATCGACCGATAGCTCTGGGCTGTTATAAAAACCCTGCATTTGTAAATTGAAAAAAAACTCGGCATCTCTGCAGAAAAAATGCTGGAAAATCTCAGCAGGTCTGGTAAGGAGAGAAAAGAGCTGACGTTTCAAGTCTAGATGACCCTTTGTCAAAGCTTTGCCAGCATTTTCTCTTTTGGTTTCAGATTCCAGCGTCCGCAGTAATTTGCTTTTATCTGCATCTCTGCATCTGCTTCCCTCCATTGACAGGGACTCTGCTTTGAAATGGAAATAGAAGACCATTCTGTTCTGTCAGTTTCAGAATATGTAGCTGGAAGTGTTTGTTCTGACAATTGTGGCCATTATGAATGCCTGGGTAGATATCAAATTCTACTAATGACTTCAGCTCAGCAGGTGGTCCAAGAAAATGTTTTTAAGAAGCTGTAAAAACAGAATATGTCTTTCAATGTATTTTTTTGTTTATAAACCTAACAGTCACCTAAAGGATTTCATTTTCTTTGCACATGAGTGTTTTTCTTATTCTTTACAGTATCAATAGTAAGGGGTTTGATTTCAGGGTTTTAATAAATTGTTAGAAGTTTAGTTTTTTCCAATGAATTTACAATAATGCCCATTGCTATTTACTGAGCCCTTAGGTCTATATATTGCGGATATTAGAACATAGAACATAGAACAGTACAGCACAGAACAGGCCCTTCGGCCCACGATGTTGTGCCGAGCTTTATCTGAAACCAAGATCAAGCTATCCCACTCCCTATCATCCTGGTGTGCTCCATGTGCCTATCCAATAATCGCTTAAATGTTCCTAAAGTGTCTGACTCCACTATCACTGCAGGCAGTCCATTCCACACCCCAACCACTCTCTGCGTAAAGAACCTACCTCTGATATCCTTCCTATATCTCCCACCACGAACCCTATAGTTATGCCCCCTTGTAATAGCTCCATTGGGTGAGTAACTATGGAGGGCACATGGAGGACATGGATATAGCATGGTGGGCTTGAGCTCACTCACTGCCCTTTTCCTAACTCGCACCCATCACCCCTCTGCTCGCTGGCCTACATTGGCTCTTGATTTGGTAATAACCCAGTTTTAAGATTCTTATTCTAGTTTTCTAATCCCTCCATGGTTTTGCCCCTCCCTATCCCCCTAAACTATTCCTGCCCCACAACTCTATGAGATCTTTTTGCTCCTCCAATCCTGGCCTCTTGTGCATTCCTGTTTTTTAGCCCATCGCCATGGTCAACTGTGCTTTCAGCTAGGACTTAAACACTGGAGTTAGAATCATAGAATCATAGAATCCCTACAGTGCAGAAGGAGGCCATTCAGCCCATCGAGCCCGCACCAACCACAATCCCACCCGGGGCCTATTCCCGTAACCCCACATACTTACCCTAGCCAGTCCCTCTGACACTAAGGGGCAATTTAGCATGGCCAATCCACCTAGCCCACACATGTTTGGACGGTGGGAGGAAACTGGAGTACCCGGAGGAAACCCATGCAGACACGGGGAGAATGTGCAAACTCCACACAGGCAGTGATCCAAGGCCGGAATTTATGCTGCAACTGTACAGGACCTTGGTGAGACCGCATTTGGAATATTGTGTGCAGTTCTGGTCACCTCACTACAAGAAGGATGTGGAGACTCTGGAAAGAGTGCAAAGGAGATTTACCAGGATGCTGCCTGGTTTGGAGGGTAGGTCTTATGAGGAAAGGTTGAGGGAACTTGGGCTTTTCTCTTTGGAGCGGAGGAGGTTGAGAGGAGACTTGATAGAGGTTTATAAGATGATGAGGGGGATAGATAGAGTGAACGTTCAAAGACTATTTCCTCGGGTGAATGGAGCGGTAACTAGGGGGCATAACTATAGGGTTCATGGTGGGAGATATAGGAAGGATGTCCAAGGTAGGTTTTTTACTCAGAGAGTGGCTGGGGTGTGGAATGGACTGCCTGCAGGGATAGTGGAGTCAGGAACTTTAGGAACATTTAAGAAGCTATTGGATAGGCACATGGAGCACTTCGGGATGATAGGGAGGAAATAGCTTGATCTGGGTTTCAGACAAAGCTCGGCACAACATCGTGGGCTGAAGGGCCTGTTCTGTGCTGTACTGTTCTATGTTCTATGTTCTGTGTTCTAACCCGGGTCCCTGGTGCTGTGAGGCAGCAGTGCTAACCACTGCGCCACCGTGCTGCCCATAGAATTCCTCTCCTGAAATATGTCTACCTCAATCCTTAACTCTCTCTCCTCCTTTAAGATTCTCCTTAAAATCTGCCTCTGACCAAGATTTTGGTCAACTGTACTTTATGTGACTCAGTGTAAGATTTTCCTTGATAATGTTGGATGATTTGCAACATTAACGGTGCTACATCAATGCAAGTGGTTGGTGTTGTTGCTAAACACTCTTCCGTAACAACAATGTTCCTTTAAGATAAAATCATGCTCATTCAAGGGCGCATTGCATTTGTTCCTTTAAAGGTTTCCCATTCAAAGATAGTAGTTAAAATATTTTGCGATAGATGTGAGGAGGGTCACTCTCTGCACAATTGCCAAAGTAACTTTAAGCACCAGGATTGAAACAGCGTGGCCTTAATATTTTTCGAAGCCTCAATTTGCTGTTAGTAAGTGCCCATGATTTGTCTAATTTCCTTTCATCTGTCACTGTAACCGTACAGAACGTTGCTTCTTACAGCCCAGGATCCTTGCAACAAAGAGCCCATCATAGGAAAGCGACAGCAATAATAGTCCAAGGAGACTTTTGGTTGACAGGGAATATTTGGTGAGGTAAGAAGGGATGCTTTCTGACAGAAGATGTGAGGTGCTGACGGGCTCTGATGTGAGCACAGGCAATTTCGACTTGATCAACGCAGCGCTTAAGAAAAAAAAAAATCCCTGTCATGTTTCTCCTGCATTTACAACTCACTGTTCTTAGCTTTCTTCATCAACATCCGCACTTCTGTAGCGCCTTTAACACAGTAAAGAAGACTCAAGATGTTTCACGGCAGACAAGTCAGATGAAGTACACCCAGCCAGATACAAAGACAGATGAACAGAAGCTTGATCAAAGATGGCGGTTGTCAGGAGTGACTTTGAGGGGCAGAGAGGTTTAGGAAGGGGAGTATAAGAGGCTTAAAACCAACGAACGGCACGGCTTCCGATGCTGGAATGAAGGAAATTGGGGGTTGTGGTGAACCATAGTTGGTTACCACTATGGGTACTGAACCATAGATGGTTAGCACTATGGGTACTTGAACATATGTTACTGTTGTCACTGTTGGGGTTAGGGTTGGGGTGTTCTACCTGTTGGTATTGTTCTGTGGTACACTCCAGTTGGCTCCGCCTACCTGTAGGAGTATAAAGGTCACTGCACTGCCTGGTGACCATTTAGTCTGGGATTGTATTGTTATATAGTATGCTCCATTCTTGTTACTAATAAAAGCCTTTGTTTCCCGGGTACGATCCAGCCTCCCGAGTGATTTAATCGCGCATCAGGGGTGCACAGGAGGCAGGAACTGGAGGAGCAGCACAGAGAACTTGGAGGGATTTGGAGCTGGAGGGGGGTCACAGAGGGTTGAATCCATAGAGGGATTTGGAAATGATGATCAGAATTTGAAAGACCAGTAGCAGCAGTGTGTACTATCTACAAGATGCACTGCAGCAATTCACCAAAGATCCTTAGACAGCTACTTCCAAACCCATAACCACTTCCATCTCGAAGGACAAGGGCAGCAGATACATGGGAACACCACCACCTGCAAGTTCCCCTCCAAGCCACTCACCACTTTGGCTTGGAAATATATTGCCGTTCCTTCGCAGTCGCTGGGTCAAAATCCTGGAATTCCCTCCCTAATAGCATTGTGGGTCAAACCACAGCACGTGGACTGCAGCGATTCAAGAAGGCAGCTCACCACCCCCTTCTCAAGGGCAACTAGGGATGGGCAATAAATGCTGGCCAGCCAGCGATGCCCATGTCCCACGAATGAATTTTTTAAAAAAATGCTTGGCTTGGTTGTTCTGCTATTTATTCTTTCAAAGGCTTTTTCCAATTATCTGATCTGTGCTCCTAGTTGAGAAATTGTGGAATCATTAATATAGTGTGCCAGTTTTACCTAAACTTACCTTGTTGCAAAGGCTTGACAAACTGCAGTGACAACTCAAGGTATTCAGTAGAGGGTGGGCATTCACTGATATGTGACAACATTGGTTCAGAGATGACCTTTCACCTCGGGGCGGCACGGTGTCACAGTGGTTAGCACTGCTGCCTCACAGCGCCAGGGGTCTGGGTTCGATTCCCGGCTTGGGTCACTGTCTGTGTGGAGTTTGGACATTCTCCCCGTGTCTGTGTGGATTTCCTCCGGATGCTCCGGATTCCTCCCACACTCCAAAGATGTGCAGGTTAGGTGAATTGGCCATGCTAAATTTCCCTCAGTGTACCCGAACAGGCGCCGGACTGTGGCGACTAAGGGATTTTCACAGTACGTTCGTCGCAGTGTGAATGTAAGCCTACTTGTGACTTATAAATAAACTTTACTTTTGCTTCAGATCAGAAGGTCATGACTTAATTGAAACCCAGAGCAGAGCCAGAGTAAAATCTTTGTAGGTGTTGAGTGCTATTCGGTTGGTCCTCCACACAACTTCCACAACCCCACTCAACCCATTCAAACAAAGACATGTCATAAAATGAGTGAAGAAATCGGACCATAAAATGCTTGAACGCTGCAGTTAGAATGAAGCAAACCACATCTCTGTGTTCTACATGTGAATGAAACTGAAACTCTTCTGGCATTTTTTCTGCACAGTTGGTGAGTTTTCCCACTGGCCTCATTTAAACTGAGAGCCTGAACACAGGCCCATTCAGGCTCCAAAGATTTGAGCACATAGTGATTGTTCAGTGCAGTACTGGTGGGTTGCTTCACTGTCAGAAGTATCATCGGGTGCCTAACCCCATTGGATATCACTGCACAGGACATGGAAGTAAGAGACTGGCTCCTGGAAAATTCCACCCGAGGTCAACGGACCTTTCCATGGTCTGCCCCTCGCCCGCTCCGATTCCCTTGGCAGGTGGGATGGTAAAATTCCAGCTATAGAGTCAGCACTAGGATAATTATCCTCTATTGCACTTTTTCAACTCACATCTGAAAATAGAGAATGTGCAAGGTTTTGGGTGTGAAAGGCAGGGGAGTGGGACTAGGCAGAATGCTCCTTCAGAGACCCAGTACAGACTTGATGGGCCGAATGGCCTCCTTCTGTACAGTGATGGTTCTGTGATGAAATGAATGTGAAGGTAAATATGTGGGATATAGGGAAACATTGATTAATGTGAGGTGAGGCAGGAGTGTAAACAAAGATGTGAATGTGACAGTCAACCTGATAAGTACATCATTGTCACAAAGCTCAGTCCTGGCCATCTGATGGCAACCAAGCCTTAGTTTCTTAGTTTGTCTAGTTTGAGATTTGTAGGCTGGGGGGTTTTGGAAATTGCTGTTTATGATTTGTGATTACGGTTTGTGATTTCTAAATCGGTAACTAAGAATAGGTGTAAATTAACATAACAATCATTTAAGCTTTAGTCCAAGGGACTATAATAAGCACCAAAAGTCCTGCAGTAAAAAACCGAACACCCCAGGCATAGACCAATCACCATCATTTTCTACAATCATATATTCTTACATTCATACAATTTAGGTAGACAGTGAATCACTGGGCTTCAGATATAACAACTGAGAGAACAAAACTGCCCTTTCCCCTTTGTGTGAGCGCCACATCTCTATTCAGCTTTCACTTGGTGAGTCGAACCATATGAAGAGTGCTGCTAAATTGCTACCAATTTAGGGTTGTTCGAGGCAGTTTTCCACTGAGGACTGGCTGAGGTGAGTTTCACTTGTGGTTCTTAAAAGGGCTAATGTACACTTAAAGGCAAGGTGTACACTCAGCAATCAATCACACTACGCCTCGTTGCAATTTACAGATGCATTATCTCATCAATGCAGAAGATTCTGACGAGGATCTTGGAGAAAGGTGGCTAAATATTGTCCGATTAGCAATCACCTTGATTAGGGAGGGCAGTTATTCTCCTTAGACGAGAGAAGGTTAAGGGGAGACTTAATACGGAGGGTTTCAAAGCATGAAGCGTTTTGATCGAGTAGGAAGGCATTGTCTTCACCGACGACCGGCTGATAACTAAAGGATACAATGGCAGTTTAGGCCTATACGCTCTGGAATTTAGAAGAATGAGGGGAGATCAAATTTAGGTAGACAAGATGATAAAAGGTATGGATAAAGTAGACATGGAGCTTCATCTTGTGGGGCATTCTAGGATGCGAGGCATAGTCTTAGGATAAGGGGCAGCAAATTTAAAACAGAGTTGAGGAAGAACTACTTCTCTCAAAGGGTTTTGAATCTGTGGAATTCGCTGCCCCGAAGTGCGGTGGATACTGGGACAGTGAGTAAATTTAAGGAGGAGTTAGACAGATTTTTAATTGGTAATGGGTTGAAGGGTTATGGGGGGAAGGCAGGAAAATGGGGATGAAGAGCTTTTCAGCCTTGATTAAGTGGCGGAGCGGTCTTGATGGGTCAAATGGTCTGATTCTGCTCCTATATCTTATGAAGTTATTATGGCAACAGAACCAAAAGGGGAAATGAGGGGAAGTTCAGTGCTTGGTCATGATGGTCAGGCCATGGGCAGGCTTGATGGACAACGTGGTCTTTATACCCACCCATCGATTTTGTATGCTTGCAAACTCGCAAGCGAGAAAATGACGCGAAATGTCATAATCGGTACCTGTAATGTGGAAACCACCTCATCCCCGATCTCTTTGGTGGACACAACGTAGCGGAACATACGCTCAGGGTCAATTATGGTGTCTTCCTTCTCCCAGCGGACAATGATGGGCTTCTCTCCGTGTGCAGTGCAGCTGACCTCTTTCTTTTGGCCCTGAGTTGCCAAGGTGGTGTTCGGGTATGACGTGATCATGGCAGGAACTGTCAAAACAAAAGCAGAATGCGGTCAACCTGAGTGAAGGGCTGACTTCGATGTGCAAAGACCTTGGAGGATGCAAATGCTGAACCAGGATGATTAGAAATTCATCTTTCAAATATCATAGCAACCAACATTTGCATAGTGCTTTTAATATAGAAAAAAACAAGGCACTTCCCAACTGTTGATCAGGGTTCCGACAAGAAATGTTCTTCACCTTGCCGTTTTCCACTATATTAATGACCATGTAATTCCCACCATTTGTAAATCCATGCTGCCTATCGTCACCTTATAACAAATCCATCTGTCTACACTTCCCGCTGCCTCGACAAAGCAGCCGCATAATCAAGGACCCCACGCACCCCAGACATTGTCTCTTCCACCTTCTTCCGTCGGGAAAAAGATACAAAAGTCTGAGGTCACGTACCAACCGACTCAAGAACAGCTTCTTCCCTGCTGCCATCAGACTTTTGAATGGACCTACCTCACACTAAGTTGATCTTTCTCTACATCCTAGCTGTGACTGTAACCCTACATTCTGCACTCTCTGCTTTCCTTCTCTATGAATGGTATGCTTTGTCCGTACAGCACGTAAGAAACAATAATTTTCACTGTATGCGAATACATGTGACAATAATAAATCAAATCAAAAAAAGTGCCTCGCTACCCGTTTCACTCAGACACCACAGATTCTTCTGAATGCTTGCATTCAGAATGAAGATTTATTGTCACTGGGGATAATGGACACTGTGTCCTACAAACGTAGTTTTTCAAAGGAGATTTTCTCCCTATCTTTCTTTTTGATGGGCAATCTCCATTTCAGGGACAAAACATGAGAAATGGATGGACTACCCACTTCCCTGAACCTGAGGAGTTTGTTACTTAAAACTATGCCACTCTCCACATTTCTTTCCTTGTTTATTTTTGGCAGCTCACTGTCGCTGAGAATTTAATGTAGCAATGTCTAGAGTACATAAAGAGTGTATGACTGACCTTGCAGTAAGTTGGGTGGCATGGTGGCACAGTGGTTAGCACTGCTGCCTCACAGCAGCAGGGACCTGGGTTCAATTCCGGCCTAGGGTCACTGTCTGTGTGGAGTTTGCGCGTTCTCCCCGTGTCTGCGTGGGTTTCCTCCCACACTCCAAAGATGTGCGGGTTCGGTTGATTGGCCATGCTAAATTGATCCTAATGTCAGGGGGACTAGCAGGGGTATATATGTGGGGTTACGGAAATAGGGCATGGATGGGATTGTGGTCAATGCAGACTCGATGGGCTCAATGGCCTCCTTCTGCACTGTAGGGATTCTGTGAATATTAGTGACGAACAGATACCCGAGAGGATACAGAGAGGGCGGCACGGTGGCACTGTGGTTAGCACTGCTGCCTCACAGCGCCAGGGACCCAGGTTCAACTCCCAACTCGGGTCACCGTCTGTGGAGTCTGCATGTCTCCCTGTGTCTGCGTGGGTTTTCTCCGGGTGCTCCGATTTCCTCCCACAGTCTGAAAGACATGCTGGTTAGGGTGCATTGACCCGAACAGGCGCCGGACTGAGGGGAATTTCACAGTTACTTCATTGCAGTGTTAATGTGAGCCTTACTTGTGACTAATAATTAAATAAATAAATAGACCCTCTTCGAACTGAAGAAGGTAGTCCACTTGTTTTAATTAAATCATGGGACATGGGCGTCACTGGTTGGCCACATTTATTGCCCATTCCTAGTTGTCCTTGGAAAAGTGGTGCCTTCTTGAATCGCTGCAGTCCACGTGCTATAGGTTGACTCACAATGCTGGTAGGGAGGGAGTTCTGGGATTTTGACCCAACGTCTGGAAAGGAACGGCAAGTCAGGATGGTGAGTGGCTTGGAGGGAAATTTGCAGGTGATGGTGTTCCTATTGTGGTTTTGCAATTGTCTCTGGGTTACGGAAGGTAAATTGCAGCCAGAGATCTTGTTCTTAACGGCCCCTCTGTTGGGAAAGGCAGCACTGGGCTCTGCTACCTCACATCATGGTTGAATAGCTTGTCGACATTCACTGTCCAGGCTTAAATCTGAGCAAGAGCCCCAAGAAAGATTTGCACCTGCGAAGCAAACTACCCTGCTTCTCGAGCAATCGCTAAAACACTTCAGCAGCAACAAGTGTTTCTGAAGTGCAAGGTCTGACAGCAACAGTGAGAATAAGTGAAAATCTGATGTGAGATGTTGGGTGGGAAGTGGCCAAGAGGGCACTTCTGCCTCTGGTCCCATAGTGTTGTCTAGAAATAGTCTGATATTTCATGAACCAAGCGTCATATAATGACGAGTAGCCTTGTTCTTTACTTTTTGACCAGGGTGAATAATGACCAGATAGGAGCAGCAACCTGGCAGATGCAGGGAGAGGAGTATATTTTGCGTTCCTTTCCTTCCGTTTCCCAGATTGGGGAAGAGTAGTGCTGTTCCTGAGAAGATCTGCTCTGTCACCTCAGAAGGATACCAACTCCACATCTGTCCCCACCTGTGGAGAGCAACTATCACTCTGAGACCTCCTGTGGAGAGTTAGGAATGAAAACTGCAAGTAGCATCCTCTACCTGCCCCCATTATCACTTCCCTATCGCCACAGGACTTGGTGTGTCTGATGTTTTCATAGTATCAGTGCAGAAGGAGGCCATCCAGCCCACCAAGCCTGCAGTGACAGCAATCCCACCCAGCCCCTACCAGCGTAACCCCATGTATTTACCCCGCTCGTCCCCCTGACACTGAGGGGCAATTTAGCATGGCCAATTAACCTAACCTGCACATCTTTGGAGTGTGGGAGGAAACCGGAGCACACGGAGGAAACCCATGCAGACATGGGGAGAACGTACAAACTCTACACAGACAGTGACCCAAGGCCGGAATTGAACCCGGGTTGCTGGCGCTGTGAGGCAGCAGTGCTAACCACCATGCTACTGTGCCACCCCAGTTGATAACTTGCTGAATAACGTGTATGTTGGGTATGGGTATATATATAAGGGGATGATGTTTGTACAGAGCCTCTCCCATTCTCTCACCCAGGTCAGCTACACTGGTGCAACACATGTCACAAGGGTAGCAGCCGAAAGGATGCAGGTTTGATTTTGGACTTGAGCTTCTCTGAGCAGAGCTGCAGAGCAAGCTGAAGAACCCGTCCAGTCGGTTTCCACTGTTTGTGATCTGCTGTACTGGCAGCTGATGTATTACGTTCATAGAATCATAGAATCCCTACAGTGCAGAAAGAGGCCATTTGGCCCATTGAGTTTGCACCGACCACAATCCCACCCAGGCCCTATTCCCGTAACCCCACATATTTACCCTCTTAATCCCCTGACACTAGGGTCAATTTAGCATGAGCAATCAACCTAACCCACATAAGTTTGGACTGTGGGAGGAAAGTGGAGCACCCGGAGGAAACCCACCCAGAGACTGGGGAAACGTGCAAAGTCCACACAGACAGTGCCCTGAGGCCGGAATTGAACCCGGGTCCCTGGTGCTGTGAGGCAGCAATGCTAACCACTGTGCCACCATACTGCCCAAAGTATAGTTAAGCAATAGTGGGGCTTGCGAAAATCAGACTTGCCTTCTCCCAGATAGATTGCCAATTAACACTGATGAACCTGACCAAGCTGACGGTGCCTGTTTTAAAGGTGTCTTTACGCCTCTGGCCACAGTTCTAAGCATGAACGACACACAAAGCTGGGCAGTGGGAGTTTGATTCAGAGAAGCTATTTGAAACACTCCATTTGGGACTTTTTACAGATGAAGAGCATCTCAACTCTCTTCACATCCTGGCCCCCCCCCAACCCTCTGGAACATTAATCATGTGCCATGTCCTATAGTGCTTTCGAGTGGGTAACTGGTGAGTGTTCCGAGATTGGGTCCTTCCATCATGGACTCGAGGCATGGGGTTGAGTTCTTAGACCGACTGTAGACATACTCTGGTATCTACTCAACACTTGTTTGCTGGAACTACTTCTAAACAGAGTAGACATGTAGTTCTTAGGCATGATGTCAACCTCTCTCCTGAGAGCCTAACTGGTATCAGTGGCACATCACCATCCACGCCATGCATTAATGTACCTCGTCTGTTAAATATTATAGTGAGTCGGGGGGCGTGGGGGGGGGTTAGTGTCAGGGGTCAGGGGCTATAACGTTTGGGAACCTGTACCTCTACAGGTGTATGACAGAGCAGAAAGATTCTGCTAACTGCAGCGATTCTGTCCATTGTTAGAGCTTTGAACAGAATTGCAGTTCCAGAACCTTACAGCACACAGTTACAGGCTTGACAGCTTGTTAGTTTCCTCTGGTTGTCAGCACCCAGGCAGCGAAGGTTCTTTTGATCTCAGCTTTGTAACACCCTGCTCTTTGCTTGTCTCATTTCTGGAAATTTCTGCAACTTGCCATGATCTCCCCATCCTAGCTTGTCGCTTGGAATCACCAAGCGCTGTATCAGCGCTTCCTCACACACTGCAGCATCACCAGCATTTTCCCCCTCGGGATTAAATTGCCAGCTCTCAGTGGCTTGTTGGAATCTTACCAGGAACCCGGCATGAGTGCTTAGTAATTCCTGACCCAATGACAGGGGAGATGGGGGGGGCGGGTGCATGAGAATAGGGTGATTGCGGGCAAGCCTGGAGCTCCAGATCTAATTCCCACTTTCAAAGCTGGAGGAGGGAATCAAAGCAAAGGAAAACTCCAGCAGGTCTGGGACCATCCCCAGAGAGAGAAACAAGAGTTGGGTCCGACATAGAAACACAGAAACTAGAAGCAGAAGTGGGCCATTCGGCTCTTCGAGCTGGTTCCGCCGTTCATTATGATCATGGTTGATCATCAAATTCAGCATCCAGACTCCCCCACCTCTCCCCTTCCTCCCATATTCCTTAATAGAAACAGAAGATACAATTCTTTTTTCTGGAGGAGGGAATTTCACCCCCAGTTACTGGCGATAGGGCTGGGCGAGGGGGTGTTCTATCATACGTGTTACTTGGGTTTATAAATAGAAGTTGTAGAGTATAAAATTAAAAAGATCATGTTAGAATTTTATAAATCACTAGTTAGGCCTGACACTTTCAGCACCAAACATTCCAAGACAAGGTTTAACGAATCTCCTGAGGAAAGTTTCCTTGACTTTGCTCGACAGCGGCACCATAACCCCTACTCAAGAGTGTGTCCATTGCTGCATGATTGCCAGGTCTGTGCTTAATTATGGATAGGTTTGTGCTCTTCCCAGGCCCAGTCTCAGTTTCCCCTTTCGATAATGGATAGACTTTCATCTCAACACTCTGGGCTGCGTCTCCAAGGTAAGTGTCCACGGCACCAACAAACGTCACTAAATGGCACCAAATTTGCATATTCAAGTAACCTTGCTGGGCTTCCATGGCAACCGCTGCAAAAATCAATAAATAAATTGCTCCCTCGCAGTATTGCAAAGGAGCAAGCCAACTAAAGTTCGTAAATATGCAACCATAGCTCTTTGGTTGACACAAGACTGACCAGTCCATGCTAATCATGGTGCCCTAGTCCAAATTGCCCATGTTTGGTCCATATCCCTCTAGTCCTTTCCCATCCATATACTTATCCAAATGCTTTATAAATGTTGCTATTGAATCTGCCTCAACCACTTTCTCTGGCAGCTCATTCTATGTACACACCACCCTCTGCGTGAAGAAGTTGACCCTCGGGTCCCTTTTAAATCTTTCCCCTCTCACCCTAAACCTATGCCCTCTAGTTTTCAATTCGTCATCCTTGGGGAAAAAGACTATGTGTGTGTTCATCCTATTAATGCCCCTCATGATTTTATACACCTCAATAAGGTTACCCCTCATTCTCCTATGTCCGAAGGAATAAAGTCCTAGCCTGGCCAACCTCTCCCTATAACTCAGGACCACTAGTCTTGGCAATATCCTCGTAAATCTTCTTTGCACCCTTTGGGTGGCATGCTTGATCAATCCGCTTAATGCTTTGCAATATTAATACCATAGGTATTTCAAATATTTCAAAGAAGCAGTGTTTCTCCTTTGTTCAGGCTTCCGATGTGAAAATTGTGTATGTAAATCCCCCTTTTCATTCTAAGTATAGTGGTTAGAAAAGGCATGCAAGACAACAGATAAATCTTTAGCATACTCGAGCGTGAAACTGAATGGTTTTTGTGCTTGCGATGCTTCAAGGTGTGTTTAGACCCCTGCACACAACAAAGTGATGTGTGTAACTGTCCTCCCAGGCGAAATGTCACAGACAATAATTGACATGGTTTTTTTTTAAAGCAAGCAATGATGTTATTGGAGCGCTCGAGGGTAAAATTAAGAGATGCACAAATCGCGCTCATTTTTGGTTACCACTGCCGATGGTGCCTTTTTCACAAGGGTGAGAGAGGCACGGAACTGGGGCTCTTAAATAAATAAAGTGGATCAGATTGGGAAGACCCCGGGGGGGCGGAGGGGAGCTTTCCCATCCTGCCCGCCATGGGAATCGAAGCGGGCGGGGGAGTGGACCATGCAAAGGTCCGTTCAGCTCGGGTGGGCTTTTCCAGTCTTTTAGCACGGCTGGAAGATCCAGCCCCAAATCTACTAAACAAAGGGAAAAACCCAGAATCTATCACTCATCCTCGTCAATCTTATTTGCACAGTTGCTAATTTTTCCCAGATCCCTGAGCTGTTGTGAATATTGTCCAAACCTCTGGCAAAGGTAAAGCTAAATTCACTGGTGGCGGGTGTCTCTTCTGCTATTGACAATCTTTAAGACTGCACACACATCATCATGGTATGGATCTCCCCGGATATATTTAAATTAGCCGTGCTTCGCTGAGAATTGAATCGGAGAAGATTTTCTTTTTTTATGCCACGTGTAATGAAACCATAAATCTGTTCGTCATAAACAATGTCTTCGTGCACGGTGCTCTGAGGAAATCTAACTTCCTCCCCACCCTCTGTTATCCATGAAGGAAATATCACATTCGGGTCACATGTGGCAAGTTTTCCAAACATTCTGTCACTCAGCCAGCGGAAAGCACACAGTTGTCGATTTAAATTGGCAAAGAAAAACCCCAAAAGGACTGAGGTGCACAAGCCTGCTCTTAACAGCCTCACACCAGGCCATGACTGAATTGGCACCATGGTTCCTTTGTGCAGGCAACGGCCCAAATATAGCTGTTAATACAGCAGTGAGGCGAATGCCACTCGCTGTTATTTAAGTGCAAATACCACAGAATTCTCAGGCAGCTGTATGTTTAAATGCAAAAATATAAAGGTTGCTGTCAAGCTTGCCCAGATTCACCCAAATGGCATCTTGCTAGCTCACTCACCACTGAGCAGCATGGAGGTAAGGCAGGAAAGATTAGGGGGGCACGGTGGCGCAGTGGTTAAGCATTGCTGCCTCACAGCACCAAAGACCTGGGTTTGACTCCCAGCTTGGGCGACAGTCTGTGCAGAGTCTGCACGTTCTCCCTGTGTCTGCGTGAATTTCCTCCAGGTGCTCCGGTTTCCTCCCACAGTCCGAAAGACGTGCTGGTTAGGTGCATTGGCCATGCTAAATTCTCCCTCAATGTACCCGAACAAGCGCTGGAGTGTGGCGACTAGGGGATTTTCACAGTAACTTCATTGCAGTGTTAACGTAAAGCTACTTGTGACACTAATTAATAAATAAATAAGATTGGTTTAAGAGAGGAAAAAGAGATGGCAAGGAAAAGTAAAAAAAGGATAATTTACCTTTAAAAATAACTCCAACAACAATTAAAATCTGAAGGCTTGAGACTCCATAGTATTTCCATTGTAGATTTAATCTAAACCCATCACAGGAAATTAAATCAAGTAAGGTCAAGACTACTGATGCGCGTCAATAAGCACAAGGAACCAAGGCTTCGGTATTGAAGGCTTTAATAAAGTAACAAGGGAACTACTAACACGAATACACCAGTTCAGACTGAAGGGGTCCTGCCGGAGCAGGGGGTCTTATACCTTGCCACCGGAGGCGGGACCCCACTGGAATGTGCCATGATAACTCTTATAACAGGTAAACACCCTAACCCAACAACATAGTACAACCCCACAGTAACAACACCCTAGCCCAACAGTAACATAGTAACAAACCCCAGTGGTGAACCAACGATGGTTCACCACATTCACCCCTCCTTTAAGAACAAAAGGTGGCGGGGTGGACGAAAAACAGGTCATATAAATAGACAATAACAGAAAAATCACAGGATTCACAAGTCCAGACGGTCTGGAGGACCGCACCGACGCTGCGATCTCCTCAACACCGGTTGCGAAACCGGAGCAGGTGCCGATCTCTTCAACACCGGTTGCGAAACCGGAGCAGGTGCTTGTGGTGGCGCTCTTTCCAAAGCAACGTCTGGCTGTCCCCTCAAGGACTCCCGGGCCGGCCGGCCCTGGTGAGGCGATGGTGCAGGGGATCCTGGAACGTTTGGTGGTAGTGGTGGTGGTGATGATGATGGTGGCGCCGATCTCCGAGTCTCAGGCAAGCTGTACATGGGAGTAAAAGTGTTATGCACTGGTCCCGGTGCTGACCGCGCCACGTCTGGGGAAGTAATGAGGAGTAGTGGATTTGTGACTGGGGGAATAGGAGCGACAGGAGTTGCTACGTCCCCTGCGGGCGCCAGGTCTCTAATGGAGACGGTGTCCTCTCGCCCGTCAGGATATGCCACATAGGCATACTGAGGGTTGGCGTGGAGGAGTTGGACCGATTCGACCAAGGGGTCGGACTTGCGAGCCCTCACATGGCGCCGCAGAAGGACGGGTCCTGGGTACGTCAACCAGGCTGGCAATGAGGTCCCCGAGGACGACTTCCGAGGGAATGAAAACATCCTCTCGTGGGGAGTAGCATTGGTTGCCGTACACAGGAGGGAGTGGATAGAATGGAGCGCATTTGGAAGGACCTCCTGCCAACGGGAGACTGGAAGGCCCCTGGATTTCAGTGCCAGTAGGACAGCCTTCCAGACTGTAGCATTCTCCCTTTCCACCTGTCCGTTACCCCTAGGGTTGTAGCTCGTGGTTCTACTAGAGGCAATCCCGAATGAGAGCAGGAATTGCCTCAAGTCGTTGCTCATGAACGACGAGCCCCTGTCGCTATGAATGTAGCAGGGGTACCCGAACAGGGTAAAAAGTTCACGGAAAACCTTAATGACGGTGGCAGTTGACGTGTCCGCACAGGGGAAAACAAACGGAAACCGGGAATACTCGTCTATTATATTGAGAAAATAGACATTCCGGTCCGTTGAGGGAAGGGGGCCCTTAAAATCCACACTCAGCCTCTCAAAGGGGCGAGTGGCCTTGACCAATTGTGCCCGGTCTGGTCGATAAAAGTGTGGTTTGCATTCTGCGCAAATCCGACAGCTTCTAGTCACTGACCTGACATCCTCCACCGAGTAGGGCAGGTTGCGGGCTTTGATGAAGTGGTAGAGTCTGGTGACTCCAGGATGACACAGATCATTGTGGAGAGCCTTCAAGCGGTCCTCCTGCATGATGGCGCATGTTCCGCGCGAGAGGGCATCCGAGGGCTCATTGAGCTTCCCTGGACGATACATAATATCGTAATTATAGGTGGAGAGCTCAATTCTCCACCGCAAGATCTTATCGTTCTTGATCTTGCCCCTCTGCGTGTTACTGAACATAAACGCCACGGATCGTTGATCCGTGATCAGGGTGAACCGCTTACCTGCCAGGTAATGGCGCCAGTGTCTGACTGCCTCCACAGTGGCCTGAGCCTCCTTTTCCACCGCTGAGTGCCGAATTTCTGGGCCTTGAAGGGTGCGGGAAAAGAACGCGACGGGCCTGCCTGCCTGGTTTAGTGTGGCGGCTAGGGCGAAGTCAGATGCATCACTCTCCACCTGGAAAGGGATGGATTCATCCACCGCGTGCATCGTGGCTTTCGAGATGTCGCTCTTCAAAACCTTGAAGGCCAATTGGGCCTCCGGCGTAAGTGGGAAGGTCGTGGACTTAATGAGCGGACGAGTTTGTCCGCATAGTTGGGGACCCACTGTGCATAATATGAAAAGAACCCGAGGCATCTCCTCAGTGCTTTCGTGCTAGCGGGCAAGGGAAGTTCAGTGAGTGGGCGCATACGGTCTGGATCAGGGCCAATGACCCCGTTTTGCACCACGTATCCGAGGATGGCTAACCTACGCGTACGGAATACGCACTTCTCCCTGTTATAGGTCAGATTCAGGCGAGATGCAGTGCGCAGAAAGTGTTGGAGATTCGTGTCGTGGTCCTGCTGGTCATGGCCGCAGATGGTGACGTTATCCAGGTACGGGAAGGTAGCCCGCAACCCGTTCTGGTCCACCATTCGGTCCATAGCACGCTGGAAGACCGAGACCCCATTGGTGACACCAAATGGAACCCTGAGGAATTGGTATAGACGACCATCCGCCTCAAAAGCCGTATATTGTCGGTCCTCTGGGCGGATGGGGAGTTGATGGTAGGCGGACTTAAGGTCTATGGTAGAAAACACTCAGTACTGCGCAATCTGATTGACCATATCAGAAATGCGCGGGAGAGGATACGCATCCAGCTGCGTGTATCTATTAATGGTCTGACTATAGTCGATGACCATCCGAGGTTTATTCCCGCTTTTGACTACCACGACCTGCGCTCTCCACGGACTAGCAGTGGCCTGTATGATCCCTTCCTTGAGGAGCCGCTGAACCTCAGATCTAATAAAGATCCGGTCCTCAGCGCTGTAACGCCTACTTTTAGTAGCGATGGGCTTGCAGCCAGGTACCAGATTTTTAAAAAGGGATGGTGTCGTGATCTTCAGGGTGGATAAATTGCACGCGGGGCGCTTTGGGCAATTTGGAGGCTGCGGCTGATTCCCTACTGCCAGTGAAGGGAGTGGCCCACCGTACTGTAGGATCACACTCTTCATGTGGACCATAAAGTTTAGTCCGAGGAGAATTGGCGCGCAAAGGTGAGGTAGCACAAGGAGCTTGTATTGCTCGTAAACTGTGCCCTGTACCTCAAGAGTTACCATACATCGTCCTTGGATCGGTACAGACCGGGACCGTGATGCCATGGAAATTGTCTGTTTGGCAGGGAGAACCCGGAGTCCACACCTTTTAGCAGTTTCAGGGTGTATGAAACTTTCGGTGCTTCCACTGTCAAACAGACAATTCACAGTTCTGCCACTAACCTTTACCTCCATCATAGAATGTTCGAGTCTGTAATGCCTGGTCTGATCCAGAGAGATCGACGCCACCGTTGGCCCCCGGGCGTCACTGCATGCTGCCGATGTGGATGCTGAGGACCCCTGCTGGTCGCTGCTGCATGCTGCCGATGTGGATGCTGAGGACCCCTGCTGGTCGCTCCTAGTCGTCGTGGACCATGATGGCCGCCCCCATGAATCGCACGTGGGCGAGGGCGCCAAGCGCAGCGACTCCTGGTGGTCTTCCTCCTCCTCTGTCTGCCACGATGGCGCCGTCCTGAGATCGCACGTGGTCGGACCTCGTGGGTACTGCGACGCCGAAAGAGATGGTCTCCGTTCTGGAGGGTTACAAGTTGCACTGCCGTTTTTAGGTTTGGACCTGCAGACTTTGCCGTAGTGGCCTTTTTTACCGCACTGGCTGCAGATTGCCGTTCTTGCCGGACACTGTTGCCGTGGATGCTTGGCCCCTCCACAAAAATAGCATCGCTGGCCACCTGGAGCTGCCGCCGTCGTCGAATCGATCTGGGAGCGCGGGTTCGCGGGGCAAGGAGGGAGCAGAGCTTGCTCCAACCACGTTGACTGCACGTGGTCCTCGGGGTACAGCGCCAAGCTCTTCGACGCCGCCTCCAACCTCACGGCCATCCCCATTGCCTGGGTCAAGTTGAGTTTCCCCTTTTCTAGCAATTTAAGCCTGATGTACGAGGACCCTACCCCTGCTACGAACGCGTCTCGGGCGAGGTCGTACATATACTGTTTGGCGGAGACGTCCTTACAGTTGCAACCCCTGGCAAGCTGCAGGAGCTCATTGGCATAATCCTCCATGGTTTCGCCCAACTGCCGATGTCGTGTAGCGAGGAGGTAACGAGCATGTATCTCGTTGGGTGGCATAGTGTATCTTTTCTTTAGGAGCTCGACGGCACCCTGGTAAGTGGGAGCTGCACGAATGGCTAGGTAAATTGTGTCGCTTACCCTTGCGTGGAGGACCTGGAGTCTATCACTGTCCGTAGTGATAGCTACCGAGGCTGCCAGGTAGTCCTCAAAGCACTTCCACCAATGGTCGAATGTGTTAGCTGCACCGACCGCACGTGGGTCCAGTGTCAGACGATCCGGTTTTAGAATCTGTTCCATACTCTCTGTTTTTTTTTCTTGTTGCACAGTTGTGAGTTTTCTGTTTACTTTATTAAATTGATGCGCGTCAATAAGCACAAGGAACCAAGGCTTCGGTATTGAAGGCTTTAATAAAGTAACAAGGGAACTACTAACACGAATACACCAGTTCAGACTGAAGGGGTCCTGCCGGAGCAGGGGGCCTTATACCTTGCCACCGGAGGCGGGACCCCACTGGAATGTGCCATGATAACTCTTATAACAGGTAAACACCCTAACCCAACAACATAGTACAATCCCACAGTAACAACACCCTAGCCCAACAGTAACATAGTAACAAACCCCAGTGGTGAACCAACGATGGTTCACCACAACTACTTAGCCTTTTAACAATTTGGTACGGGTTAATTACTTCCAGTCAACCTCTCTGGCACTGAAAAATAACTATTACAAGCATGAATTTCATTTCTTCAGGTTGTAATTCTCGTTGAGGATTTTTAATTATTTTTTTCTTTGTCTTGTTCTTTCTCTCTTAATGTAATTCTTTATTTATTCTTCTGCACTTAATTTGAAACTGAATTCATTCTTTTAATTTATAACAACAACAACTTGCACTTATATATTGTCCATAATGTGGTAGCAAATCCCAAGGCATTTCACAGATGTATGGTGGCACAGTGGTTAGTACTCCTGCCTCACAGCGCCAGGGACCCAGGTTTAATTCCAGCCTTGGGTGATTGTCTGTGTACAGTTTGCACATTCTCCCCGTGTCTGCGTGGGTTCCTCCGGGTGCTCCGGTTTCCTCCCACACCCAAAGATGTGCGAGTTCGGTTGGTTGGCCATGCTAAATTGCTCCTTAGTATCAGGGGGTTGGCAGAGTAAATAAATGGGGTTATGGGGAAAGGGCCTGGATGGGATTGTGATTGTTGATGACTCGATGGGCGAAATGGCCTCCTTCTTCACTGTAGGGATTCTATGATTCTATTAAATTTGACAGCCATACAGTGTAGGACAAGTGACCAAGACTTGGTCAAAGAGGTAGGTTTTAAGGAGCATCATAAAGAGACAGACTTCTAAGCAGTACAAGGCCCACATTTCATGATGATCCTACTCTATGTTGTGCAGTGGAACAGAGAAAGCAGCAAAGGAAACTATGATCGAGCAATAAATGCCATCTACCAATATACTGCGGAAGAGCTTAGTCAGCTTCTACACTAGCCAAAGAGACTTGGATCAGTGTCCCTTCACTGTCACTGGGTCACAATCCTAGAACTCCCTTCCTAACAGCACTGTAGGTATACCTATGCCACATGGACTGCAGTGGTTCAAGAAGGCAGTTCACTAACAACTTCTCAAGGACAGTTAGGGATGGGCAACAAATGCTGGCCTAACCAGTGACGCCCACCTCTTGTGGGCGGCACAGTGGCACAGGCGTTAGCACTGCTGCCTCACATGGCCAAGGAACCGGGTTCAATGCCCAGCTTGGGTCACTGTTTGTGCGGAGTCTACTCGTGTCTGCGTGGGTTTCCTCCGGGTGCTCCGGTTTCCTCCCACAGTCTGAAAGACGTGCTGGTTAGGTGCATTGGCCATGGTAAATTCTCCCTCAGTGCACCCAAACAGGTGCTGGAGTGTGGTGACTTTGGGATTTTCACAGTACCTTCATTGCAGTGTTAATGTAAGCCTACTTGTGACACGAATGAATAAACTTTAAAATGTGAAAGAATAAAAAAAGAGGTGAGAAACTGCAACAGGAATGAAAGTTAACAAAGAATATCGGTGTTGTAACACGTTCCCAGTTGACTTGGGATGAAGTCAGCAGGGACTTCCAGTCCCGTTGATGGCAACCCCACCTGCAGCGGGTTCCCCAGCAGCAGAGGGTACGAGCCACACAAGACAACGGAGGCATTGGCGGGACCGGAAGTTCAAACCGGCAGTCCCCTTCGCCACTGGAAAACACGCTGTGGGGTGGGATGGACTGGGGAGAGTGGGGGAGGATGTAAAGATCCCACCCAATATTCCATTCCTTCATCCAAATCACTAATACATGCGGTAAAAAGCTGATGTCGCAGGACAGACCCCTGGTCAGTTTATTTGCTGTATACCTGCCAACACCTACCACCAGTTACTTCTAAATTTGGATGGCTTTTCTTCTTGCTAATAGTCTAACGCTTTATCGAATGCCTTTTGCAAGTCCATGTAGGAACTATTCATCTCCACTCCCTTCTTCATCATGTTCGGGAGCTAACACGTACCCTGGGTCTCTTCCACGATGAGGGTTCAACAATAACTTTCAAAATTGGATGAATACTTGAAAGAGAGAGAGAAAGAAAATCCATGGATACGCGGGTGAACTGGATTTCTCTTCGAAAGAGTCAGCGCAGCCTCGAGGGGCCAAATGGCCTAATTCTGTGCTACATGATTCAACCTTGATAAAGGCAGGAGGAAGGGGTAAGCAAGATAGGTGTAGCTATAGGTCTCTCGAGCCTCTGGCTCCATGTGGGGCCATTAACGTAACTGTCCATAATAATCTATTGCAGACTCGGGGAAAAGGCTGGGACAATTTTAGCTGGTACACTGGTCCCATCTGCAAACCTGTGGCCTGTCAAGGGCCTTTCAAAGACCCCATGATTGTCCGCAGTCTCAGAGTAGGTGCTGGCACCATACTCTCCAGACACTCGTCACATTTGAGAATTAGGCCTGTCCTGCCTCATTTTCTGGTCTTAGAATACCTTGTACCTACTGCAGATATAGATCAAGCTTCAACTTCCAAGGAAAGCTCTGGAACTTCTGAGGAGGGAATTTTCCCATCCCACCCACCACAGGAATTGTAGCAGGTGAAGGGGCCAGGGTGGTGGCGGGGGGGGGGGGGGGGGGGGGGGTGCGCGGCGACCATGCAAAGATCCATTGACCTCGGGCAGGTTTTAGGGCGAGCGGAAAATCCCACCCCTGGGCACCGTCAAAGGAATGGAAACCCAATTGTCCCCTTTTTCCTTGTATTCCTTTTTCCTGGATCTTTGCTCCTAAGAATTTCTTTTTTTCCCCCAGGGACAAGCACCGTGAAATTTGATCTCTGTTACCAGACTGGAAGAATTAGATCATGGATGTTCGATGGACAAGCGGCCATTAGAAACTCAACTTTTCCTACGTCCTTATGAAGAGTTGGAGTCTCCTACCTTGGCTGAACAAGCTCTTTGAATCTGTTGACGAAAACACTTTAGCTAACTTCACTTGCTTGTTTGCGGGGGTCACCTGATTACACAAAGGCCTCATTACTCACTTCCAGCTGTCTATTATTCTTTATATAACCATATGTACTCTTTATTCTATATATAACTCACTTCTGGTCACAAAACTACTCCTTGTGTTTGTCAGCTATGAAAACGCTGCTTTTATTGGATTGCCCTCCTGCGAATTGTTTGACAGTGTTATTGTGAAGCGGTCTTCAATTGATGTCACCTCCAGTCTACTTTTATCTGCTGCTGACATTATCCCTATTCCCCTGGAAATTATAGCACATATATAATTAAGCAACGACGTACCATTGTGAATTCCATAACTGATAATTAGAGACAGACCAGCTGAGGAACGAGGTCTAGATTCCGTACGGCGATATGCTCTGGGGAGCTAACTTGGTTCAATTGGTCATCCTCTCATCATGAGGATATGGAGTTGACCCCCTCTCCCCAACCCCCATCCTAGGACTTGAACTCATATACCAAGTAAAAACTCAGATGCAGAATGGAACCTGTGCTGCGTCATTGGAGGTACCATCTTTGGAGGAACCGTGAATGGTGTAGAGTCTTAGCTATCCACTGATGTGTTAAAGTACTATTTGAAAAAGAGAGGAGAGTTCTCCCGGTATCCTTGCTATGATTGCTCCTTCAGTCGACATGGGCAGAAACACTGATTGTTCACCGTGCTGGTAATGTGACCTTTTAGTGTACAAGTCAACTGCCAACTTGACCTACATTACAGCAGGCGGAATTCATGCACGAATGTGCAGTAGCTTGAGTTGTGTGATTGAAAAAAAACCACAAAGTGAAGCATTTTTCACTGCTGGGCCTGATGTTACCACTGCGTCATTGGGCCTGACATTACCACTACATCGTTGTGTCTGACGTTACCATGACCCACTGGGCCAGACGTTACCACAACACCGATGGGCCTGACATTACCACTACACTACTGGGTCTGAGGTTACCACTACACCATTGGGCCTGATGTTACCATGACACCACTGGGCCTGATGTTACCATGGCACTGCTGGGCCTGGTCTTACCACTACACCACTGGGCCCGACGTTACCACAACACCATTGGGCCTGACATTACCACCATGCCATTGGGCCTGATGTTACCATGACACCGCTGGGCCCGGTCTTACCACTACACCACTGGGTCTGATGTTACCACAACACCTTTGGGCCTGACATTGCCACTACACCACTGGGCTTGATGCTACCATGACACCGCTGAGCTTGACATTACCACTACACTGTTGTCTCTCCATATAACAGAAGCAAAGAAATAAATATGCCGCAGATTGGCGGCACTAGCACGCAACCTTGTTTGACCCTTCTCCCAACCTCAAGGAGTTGCTGTCATAGCTGATCTTAGCCATGCTGTTACCATGGAAACAAGAGATCACACTGAAGTGCTTTGGCAGCCAAACTTCTTCAGCCCTTAAAAGGCCTCTGCTCAAATGGTCAAATGCCTTGGTGAAGAATCAAAGAAGACCATACATAGCTGTCTCCTTTGTTCATGGCAGGATTCCTGCAGTGGTCGGATTGAGAAGATTGCTGCTCAAATTATCTCCAGTGCTTATTAAAGAGGCTGCGTGACATCTCGGTAAACAACGCTTCAGCTAACACTCTCTCCTCACAGCGACTAGCTAATTGGTTGCAAGCAAGAATTTCGAGAGTTCATTCAAGGCATGTCATCATGAATGTTGAATTTGATGATCAGACATGATTAGCGGAGCAGATTCGAAGGGCCGATTGGCCTACCCCGGCTTCTAGTTTCGATGTTTCTATCCCACCATTCCCAGCTGCTGGAGGTTTGAAGAGGAGTTTTGAAATGTAGTGGGTGACTATTAAGGGACACATTGCCAGGATGTCACCAACATTCCATCAAAGTTCATTCCAGAGACTTACTGAGGTCTCCAACCCTCCAGTTGTCCTCAAACCTGCCATGATGTGTCAGCCAGTGCACCCAGTCCTTCAGTGTAAATGGACGCGCAGAGCTCCAGGAAAACTGTTTTTCACCAGGGCTGCTTATTTGTGTCTCTGGTTCCACATCAATACGGTTGACTCTGGTGACCTAGAAAGCCACTCAGTTGTTTATGAAGAAGTCCACCACATTCTCAAAGGCAATTATGGATGGGCAATAAAAACTGAATAAATGAATATTTTTTAAACAAAATATAATATTTTGAGATGTTTATGAGGGATATACAACATGAATTCAAGCTCTTTCTCTACCAATCACACCTGACCATCAACATATGGGCGGCATGGTGGCACAGTGGTTAGCACTGCTGCCTCACAGCTCCAAGGACCTGGCTTCAATTCCCGGCTTGGGTCACTGTCTGTGTGGAGTCTACATGTTCTCCCCATGTCTGTGCGTGTTTCCTCCGGGTGCTCCGGTTTCCTCCCACAATCCAAAGATGTGCGGGTTAGGTTGATTGGCCATGCTAAATTGTCCCTTAGTGTCCCAGGATGTGCATGTTAGAGGGATTAGCGGGGTAAATATGTGGGTTGGAATTCTCCCATCCTGTCCGCCACTAGAATTTTAGCGAGTGGGTTGCAGACAATGTGAAACCTGATTGACAGTCGGGAGGGAATTTCCAGCTTTTAGATCAGTGCGGCCAGAAAATTGTATCGGGGATAGGGTCTGGGTGGGATTGTTGTCGGTGCAGGCTTGATGGGCCAGATGGCTTCCTTCTGCACTGTAGGGATTATATACTATTTTTTCCTGAACACACACATTGCCTTTTTGGAATATGGCTGTCCTCAATGTATTTTATTTCCTCAGGCGGGCGATCTTTCCCTGCCTGCGATGCTTGTCAGTGAGCAAGGAGTGAGCAGGAATCCTGGGCTGGACAGGCTAGGTGCAGAGAGGATGTCTTCCCTGGTTGGGGAATCTAGAACCAGGGGAAACAGGGTAGAGAGTAGACCACTAAGGACCGAAATGCGGAAACATTTATTCACTCAAAGAGTAGTGAACCTGTGGAATTCTCTGCCACAGAAGGTTGTGGAGGGCATGTCACTGAATGGATTCAAGAGAGATTTTGTTTTTAGGTTTTAATGGCATCAAGAGGTATATGGAGAAAGCGGGAATATAGCTTTGAGATTGAGAATCAGCCATAGTCATGTTGAATGGTGGAGAGGGCTCAAAGAGCCGAATGGCCTGCTGCTGTTCCTAGTTTCTATGTTTGATATAGCCGCCTGCTTAATTCAGTTATAATCTGAAGCAAACATGGGATCATCCTGGTTTCAGTTGTACTCTTGTCAATGACCTTCCCAACTCATCGAATCATAGAATCCCTATAGAGCAGAAAGAGGCCATTTGGCCTACCGAGCCTGTACTGACAACAATCCCACCCAGGCCCTATCCCTGTAACTGCACATATTTATCCTGCTAATCTCCCTCAGACTAAGGGGCAATTTAGCATGGCCAATCCACCTAAACCCTCACATCTTTGGACTGTGAAAGGAAACCGGAGCACCCGGAGGAAACCCACGCAGACATGGGGAGAACATGCAAACTCCACACAGACAGTGACCCGAGGCCGGAGTTGAACCAAGGTCCCTGGCACTGCGAGGCAGCACTGTGCTACCGTGTCACCCAAATTTACCCTGCTAATCTCCCTCTCACTAAGGGGCAATTTAGCACGGCCAATCCACCTAACCCTCACATCTTTGGAGTGTGGAAGGAAATCGGAGCAAACCCACGCAGACACGGGGAGAATGTGGAAACCCCACACAGACAGTCAACCGAGGCCAGAATTGAACCCGGGTCCCTGACATTGTGAGGCAGCAATGCTAACCACTGTGCCACCGTGCCGCCCTGTGAGCGAATGAAGCACAATCTATAGCCCTATACATTACATATGGTGTTAATGAACAGCACAGAGTATTAATAATCTCACTCATTCCACTGCCTTAACAGGTACAATTACAGAATGTCCAAACTTTAACAGGAGCAACACAATGCATTGGATTGCTTTTTAATGAGTTGACTATATGCAGGGGGCTTCCTAACCCCTGTGAAGAGCAATCCAATTTTCTCTTTCATCTACCTTTCCCCAAATTTCATTTCAAACACCATTGAGATATTAATGTTAATATGATATCTATATTTCTTCCATTCAGTTGCAAAAAACAAACGCCATTTGATCTGTAACAGATTGGACCAGAGCAAAGACAATCAATCTCTGCGTATTCACACTGTCAAGTCCTGCATTCAGATAGGGGTTATTATCGCTCAGAAGCTCACTGCGCTATTTATAGCTCAGAAAGAATCACTGATCCAGAAAGTATAAGGCCGCTAGGAACATAATCAGCTAGCTCCCTGCAATCAGCTTGTAAAGAACCCATTTACAAGTGCCGGTGCATTCGCTCCTTCCGAGGAAGCGGGTACATGGAGCCTCGGTGTACTGCTCCTGGGAAGTTGCTTCTCATGATGTGGAGATGCAGGCGTCGGACTGGGGTAAACACAGTAAGAAGTTTAACAACACCAGGTTAAAGTCCAACAGGTTTATTTGGTAGCAAAAGCCACACAAGCTTGTGTGTTGTTAAACTTCTGACTGAAGTTGCTTCTCACCAGCGTTAGGCCTGACTTATTTGTGCTCCCAGTTCCCCACCAATATGGCTGACTCTAGTGGCCAAGGAAACCTCTCTGTTGATTATGAAGAAGTCAACCACATCGCAACCAGAAACCTATTTGGTTGTGAACTCATTGGTTGGGGGTGAGGTGTGTGGAGTGAGTGTGGGGAGGGGGTGGGAGGTGGGGGGGGGAGTTCAATTTTAACCCAATCAGAAATCCTATGGGATTGGATGGAATGCCCATTTTGTACACTGCCTGATTTTATTCTCAATTGATTTCTGCCTGATGAGTTTGGTTAAAATTACTTCCATAGAACCATGGAACCATAGAAAAGTTGCAGCAAAGAAGGAGGCCATTTGGCCCATCTTGTCCATGCCAACCTGAGGACAGCCAGGTGCCCTTTCTAATCCCACCTTCCTGCACCCAGCCCATAGCCCTGTGGTTTACAGCACTTAAGGCGCAGATCCAGGTACTTTTTAAAAAGAGTTTGGGGTCTCTGCCTCCATCACCAACTCAGGCAGCGAATTCCAGATGCAAGAAAGCTGACACTCACCTGATGAAGGAGCAGCCCTCCGAAAGCTCGTGATTCCAAATAAACCTGTTGGACTTTAACCTGGTGTTGTGAGACTTCTTACTGTGCCTACCCCAGTCCAACATCGACACCTCCACCTCATCCTAAAGCGTGGTGCCCAGAATTGGATGCAATACTCCAGTTGTGGCTAAACCGGTTTTTTATTCAGATTTATCACAACTTCCTTGTTGTTGTAATCTTCCCCTATTGGTAAAGACAAGGGTCCCATATATTTCATTAACCACTTTTTCAACCTGTCTTGCCAACCTCAATAACTTATATCGATCTAGCCGCCACCCCCCCTCACCCCACCAGTCTTAGAGTCATAGAGGTTTACAGCATGGAAACAGGCCCTTCGGCCCAACTTGTCCATGCCACCCTTTTTTTCTTAAAACCCCTAAGCTAATCCCATTTGCCCGCATTTGGCCCATATCCCTCTATACCCATCAAACCCATGTAACTATCTCAATGTTTTTTAAAAGATAAAATTGTACCCGCCTCTACTACTGCCTCTGGCAGCTTGTTCCAGACACTCACCACCCTCTGTGTGAAATAATTGCCCCTCTGGACACTTTCGTATCTCTCCCCTCTCATCTTAAACCTATGCCCTCTAGTTTTAGACTCCCCTACCCTTGGGAAAAGATATTGACTATCTACCTTGTCTATGCCCCTCATTATTTATAGACCTCTATAAGGTCACCCCTCAGCCTCATAAGCTCCAGTCCCTCTGCTCTTTCACCCAACTTAGTTATGTACACATCCCACCCCCCTCCCCCACCAGACCCATTTTAGATTTCTACTCTTTGATGCGTTCAAACACAGTTTACCTGTTAATTTATCTTTAGCTCATGTTAATTTTGGATATTCAAGTGTAAGATAGATAGTGTTTACTGTTTGCTTTGTTCGCTCTTGTATAGTAACATTTCTTTTTGCTTGCAATCATGGAACCTGGTGGCTTTACCCTCTTAGTAAATGCATGAGAATTCAAATTTCATCAACTTTAAACAAAAGGTTACTGGGGCCTACCCAAATCGTAACACCCTAAACATTGGACTAATATACTAATACTCCCAACGCATTCATGTGCAATCTGATTAGGACCATGTAATCAAACTCGAGTGACTTTGCAAAATAGTCAGTAAGGTTTTCTGAATGAAAACTGGAATGAAAAGAGCGGTGTACATTCTTGACTTTTCATCCTAAATATTCAAGTTATCATCGTCGCTGGTCATTCTAATCAGTGAACTTCCTTATACAAAGCATAGTGCGTTGTTATCTGCTCAACAGATGGGGAGTCGGTTAGCTGAGTTGGCTGGATGGCTGGTTCATGATGCAGGGCAATGCCAACAGTCCGGGTTCAATTCCCGCCCCAGCTGCAGTTATTCATGAAGGCCCCGAATTCGCGACCTCACCACTTGCCTGAGGTGTGGAGATCCTCAGGTTAAATCACCACCAGTCAGCTCCCCCCCTCAAAGGCACGTGCAACCTATTGTCTTCTGGGACTATGGCAGCTTTACCTTTCTAAGCAGATGCAGCAAAAGAGAGGGGATGAAACTTGGAAGCCTCAACACTGTATTCCCACTCACTGGAAAAGATAAGATGATCAAATCTTCAGTAGGTGGATGTGTACACACAACAGAGTGTGACTAAAAGCCAACAGGCAAATTAATTTAACATTAAACAAGCAAATTAAGAGCACTTTGTAGTAACAACCTCTGCCAATCTCTTCAAGTGCCACCTGGCCAGGCTTGCTCATTACTGGAAGAAATACTGGAGCTGTTTTTTAAAAATTCTGTGCGTGCTCTACCTAGATTTATGTACTGATGTCGGTGAGATAAATAGATTTCTGTTGCTTGCTATGGCTCAGTTGGTAGCACTCCTGCCTCCTGGTTATGAGTTCAAATCAAAATCCAGAGCTTGACCACAACCGTCTCAATTGACAGCTCACGACTGAGGGAGCACCACACGGTCAGACGCTTTGTCTTTTGAATCAGGCCCTGTCTGCCTACCTTGGGTGGATATAAACTATCCAATAGCACTGTTTTGAAAAAATAGTGGATGGCACGATGGCAGTGGTTAGCACTGCTGCCTCACAGCGCCAGGGACCCGGGTTCAATTCCTGGCTTGGGTCACTGTCTGTGTGGAGTTTGCACATTCTCCCCCGTGTCTGCGTGGGTTTCCTCCAGGTGCTCCAGTTTCCTCCCGCAGTCCAAAGATGTGCAGATCAGGTTGATTGGCCATGCTAAATTGACCCTAGTATCAGGGGGATTAGGAGGATAAATATGTGGGGTTATGGGAATTGGGCTGGGTGGGATTGTGGTCGGTGCAGACTCGGTGGGCCAAATGGCCTCCTTCTGCACTGTCAGGATTCTATAAATCAAAAGCTGAGGTTGTTATCCCTGATGTCCTGGCCAATGTTTATCCCTCGATCAACATCACAAGAAAAACAATCATTGGGCCAGGGCCTCTGTGGAGTGGTGATCTCTCCTTTTCACTTACCTTAGTCGACAGCTGCACATCCCTCCTTCTGACTTGGGCCTGCTAAGGAATGTGCAACGTACTGACCTCTGGCACACTGCAGCGCAGCAGCGAGAGGAAGTGGAGCCAACCCCCCTCTTTTTACAGCATTAGCTGCCGTAACCCAGGTAAGTTTAAAGGTCCCAACCGCATTGAGAAACTGGAGAGATGGGAAGTGTGCAAGATACGATGGGTGAGGGGTTAGGCTGGTTGGGGACGGGGGAAGGTGGGGAGGGTGGCAGGATAGATTGGGTGGAGTAGGATGGACTGGAGTGGGGAGGGTGGTCAGGATGTCAGTCAAGTGTGTGCAGTAGTTGGAGGTGTGGAGGATAGTCAGGGATTAGCCGATGGTTTGGGAGGGTAGTGTGGCAGTGGGTTGGTAGTCAAGTGGTGGGGTGTGAGGTGACTAGTTGGGTAACCCCGGGTACAAACCCCCATCCCCACACCCTGGGGAATGGAAGCTCTGGCCCATGCTCTGATCCTTATCACATTGACAGTAGTTCAGTAGACATTAACATGAACAGTAGTTCGGCAGTGGGACACAATATGAATTAAGAAATACTGAGCGGTAGTAAGGCAATAATCATGGGTGATTTTAACATGCATTTGATTGGAATGAGCAAATTGGCAATGATAGCCTCGAGGGAGAGTTCATTGAATGTATTAGAGATGGTTTTTGAAGCAATACGTTGTGGAACCAACCATGGAGCATGCTATTCTGGATTTGGTATTATGTAATGAAGTAGAACAAATGAATGATCTCATCATTAGGGATCCTCGAGGGAAGAGTGATCATAACATGCTAGAATTTCAAATTCAGTTTATATTGTTATATTTATATCAGGTTCCTGCCCGATTTCGTGCCTCTCACAATCTTACCAGTATCTAATATTCGGGGCCTTCAGCCTCTCACCCATTTTCGGCAAGAGGTTGAATAATTTATTCAAATATATTTAAATTGCCTTATTCATGTGATTAGCGAGCCTGAGAGGCATTCGTCTTTGTGGCCTTGCTGGGGGAGGTTCTCCGCAGTGAAGAAAGCATCTGCTCCCCATGAACAGGAAACAGTCATGTTGGCCTCGCCGGTAGATCCAGAGGTCATTGAGACCCCTGGGGAGGTCGAAGGCAAGAGTGTGGGTACCCTTTGGGCAGTGCCAGCCTGGCACCTTGGCCACTGTCTACTGGGCACCTAGGCATTGCCCAACGGGCAGTGCCAGGGGACAGGACCTGAATGGGGTGGGGACTCTGCTGTTGCAATTGCGCATGTGCAGCCACTAAGGTCTGCTCCTCTGCTGCTGGAGAAAGCCCCTCCCACTGCCTCTCATGGCTGGAAACAATCTAACCCATTTTTTCATAGTCTAAGTCCATAAGATTTGGAGTAAATAAAACGGATCTAAAAATCTCCCGTGTTCATGCCAGCTGGACTCTTAGAATTTTTCTCGTAAAATCGCCCCCACTGTTTGCACTCTGCATTCACTGGGTGTCTCTTAACACTGAAGGACTCTGTAAAACTTAAAAATAAGGTGAACTGTCAGCAGGGTAAACGCAGTGTGTCTTCCACCTTCTTGCATTGATGGTACCCTCGAATCCCAACCTGGACCCGAGAATCTCCTTGTTCGAGGGCTTTGCTTTCACACGGCGCTGACCTTTGTTCTGCTATTAACACATTCAGCTATCTTGTCCTTATGCCACGATCAGCATCTTCTTCAGTCTGTAACACTGCCATTAACACTTCCTTTGTCTCTTGCCCTAAACATCTTTTTCCAATCTCTCCCCTAGCTTCCACCTATCCTCGACCTTCGACATTGCTTCACCCACTACCCCCCGCCCTTAAGCACTATAAAATCCATCATGTTTCTCCCTCTCTTCATTTGAAACATTAACTCTGCTGTTCACTCCACAGCTGCTGCCAGACCTGCTAAGAATTGTTTCCAGCATTTTCTATTTTTATTTACCCCAACATCTCTCTTCTGATCTGATTTCACGATAGAGCCAGTCCTTGCTGGTGGTCTGAAAGCTGTGCGTAGAAGTGACACAGTAATTAGCACTGCTGCCTCGCAGCACCAGGGTCCCGGGTTCAATTCCGGCCTTGGGTCACTGTCTGCGTGGAGTCTGCACGTTCACCCCGTGTCTGCGTGAGTTCCCTCCGGGTGCTCCGGTTTCCTCCCACAATCCAAAGATGTGCAGGTTAGGTTGATTGGCCGTGCTAAATTCTCCCTCAGTGTCGGGGGATTAGCAGGGTAAATGCATGGGGTTGCGGGGATAGCGCTTGGGTGGGATTGCTGTCGGTGCAGGCTTGATGGGCCGAATGGCCTCTTTCTGCATTGTAGGGATTCTATGATTACAAAATGATAGTTCTCATGGAGGGAAAAGACAAATTTTAGGCAGAAATACCTCCAATTAGGGTGGGGAGGGAGGGGTGGTTGGACAATTCTTGTTGACTTTCTTTTGGCTGAACCTAGATGGCTGTGGGGGTAGAGGGAGCGTGCTGTACACCAAATAAACTATCCCTTTCATTTACCCTTAAGAGAATGAGGCCAGAAAACCCCGCTATTATTTTAGACACAAAAAAACCTAATCATTTCTCCTTTAACCTTGGCTCCCACAGTGCTGTTTCACCACTGATAAATTGATTAAGCTTTCAAGTAATTACTCATGGTCTACCCTTACAAAGATGGTCGATAACTGTGCGTTCAAAAAAAAATTACATTAGTAAATATGTTTATTAATGAATTAACTAATTTGAAACCTATTAAGCACAATTCTCTGACAAAGCACTCCCCAGATTCATTGAAATTCATTTGATGAAGGAAGATCCTTCATCATGGCTGAAACATAAATGACTAATTTTAATATCACCTTACAATAGCAGTGCCAAATATCAATTAAAAACCAGAGATCACTTTATAAGGAAACGTTGATTTAAATCTGTGTGTTGCTGAGCTTCCATCTTCCCCTTGTGCTGCACCGTGTTAGTTGATGGATGAGATTACTTCTCATTTGACCCTTATTGTTTGTATTGTGGTCTTTGTTTTACTGCCCTCCCTTGATTTTCTGTTGCTGATGTCTCCCAATATTAAAATATTTTCTGTCTATCCGTCTCTCTCTGATCCTAACTATGTTTTCCCTTCATATTTCTAACACAGTCATTTGTCCGCCCACCCTGGCATCTGTTGCCATGGCTATAGCCAGTCACCAGCAGAAACTTGTCCCTCTACAGGAAGGTAAAGGAGAAGCCTGTCATTTCTACAGTACTACCCAGAGCCTCAGGGTATCTCAAAGCACATTGCAGTCAATTCATCATTTTAGGATTATAGTCGCTGTTGGAATGCAGCAAGTACAGCAGCCAATTTGTGCATAGCAAGCTCCCACAAACAGGAATGAGATAATCACCGGATAATCTGCTTTATTAATGCTGGCTCAGAGATATTGGCCAGGTTACTCTGGGGAGGACACACCCCTGTTGTGTTTTCTGCCCGACACATGCACACACACTCACACACACACACACGCACGCACGCACGCACGCACGCACACACACACACACACACAAGCACACATGCACACACACACACATATACACACACACACATCCACACACACACACACACACACACACAAAGAGGATTGGTAATTCATAAAATCCCTATAGTGCTGAAGGAGCCCATTCGGCCCATAACATCTGCACCGACTCTTCGAAAGAGCATCTTACCCAGGCCCACTCCCGCTGCCGTATCCCAGTAGGGCGGCACATTGGCACAGTGGTTAGCACTGCTGCCTCACAGCTCCAGGGATTCGGGTTTGATTCCCGGTTTGGGTCACTGTTCTCCCAGTGTCTGCGTGGGTTTCCTCCGGGTGCTCTGGTTTCCTCCCACAGTCTGAAAGATGTGCTGGTTAGGTGCACTGGCCATGCTAAATTATCCCTCAGTGTAGCCAAACAGGTGCCGGAGTGTGGTGACTAGGAGATTTTCACAGTAACTTCATTGTAGTGTTAATGTAAACCTACTTGTGACACTAATAAATTAACTTTATTTACCCCACTAATCCTTCTAATTTACACATTTTGGGACTCTAAGGGGCAATTTAGTATGGCTAACCCACCGAGGCTGCACATCTTTAGACTGTGGGAGGAAACCGGGGCACCCGGAGGAAACCCACGCAGGCACGGGGAGAACGTGCAAACTCCACACAGACAGTGACCCGAGGCCGGAATTGAACCCGGGTCCTTGGCGCTGTGAAGCAGCAGTGCTAACCACCGTGCCACTGTGCCGCCCTACGTAGTGGTGAGGAGGAATAATATCAAGAAAGTTTTGTGATGCACTGTGATTGATTTTCTAATTGTATGCCTTGCACACACTTCACACCATTACTGATACAATTTAAATGCTGAATCTATTTGCATTTGATGTTTTGCCTCCATTCGAACCGATTATCCCGAGGTTAGAATCTTGAACACACGTATAAACCCGTTAAAGTAATTCCAGGACTGGTCATACTGAACACTGTGTGAAAAATGATCAATATTTGTAATGGTTTTCTAAGTAGAGTAGCAGAGGAACTGTGTAGCAATGAGATATAGATAGATCAAACAGCCTGTGCCATCCATACAACAACTTATATTTCTAGAGCCCCTTTAACATAAAACACCCCCAAGGCATTTCCGATCAGCATTATAAAACAAAACATGACAGTGAGCCACATAACATAGGAACTTCCAAGCAGGAGGAGGCCATTCAGCCTATCGAGCCTGCTCCACCATTAAATGCAGAGAAATGTAGAAACTAGAAGCTCAGCACAACATCGTGGGCTGAAGGGCCTGTTCTGTGCTGTACTGTTCTATGTTCTAGAAGCAGGAGGAGGCCATTTGCTCCTTTGAGCCTGCTCTGCCATTCATGGCTGATCATCAAATTCAATATCCTGATCCCCCTTCCCCCCCATATCCCTTGACCCCTTTAGCCGCTGGAGCTATATCCAATCTCTTCTTCAAATCACGCAATGTTTTGGCCTCAACTACTTTCTGTGGTAGCGAATTCCACACACTCACCACCCTCTGGGGGTGCAGAAATTTCTCCTCACCTCAGCAATGAAAGGTTTACCCCTTATCCTCAAACTATGACCCCCAGTTCTGGATTCACCCACCATTGGGAACGTTCTTTCTGAATCTACCCTGTCTAATCCTAAAATACACTCATGGCTGATCATCCACTTCAAAACCTTTTTCCCTCACTCTCCCCATATTATGTCATTGGCATTTAGACATCTGTCAATCTCAACTCTAAACATACTCAGTGACTGATCTTCCACAGCCGCCTGGGTTAGCGAATGCAAAGATTCACAACCGTCTGGTGGCACAGTGATTAGGGGGGGCACAGTGGTTAGCACTGCTGCCTCACAGCGCCAAGGACCCAGATTCCATTCCAGCCTCAGGTCACTGTCTGCGTGGAGTCTGCGCGTTCTCATTTGATTCTCACATGTCAGCATGGGTGTCCTCCAGTTTCCTCCCTCAGTCCAAAGATGTGCTGGTTAGGTGGATTAGCCATGGCAAATGCGTGAGGTTATAGAGATGGGGATTGTGGGCCTGAGTAAGATGCTCTTTTGGAGAGTCAATGCAGACTCAATGGGCTAAATGGCTTCTTTCTGTACTGCAGGGATTCTCTGGCTTTGTCTGGTCCTCAGCAGCTTTGAAATTATGGGCAGGAGTTTCCAGCCATGTGCGCCCCAAGACTAGAGCCTGCCCGAAGTCAACGGAATTTTAAATGGTCCACCAAATTTTCTGCCCCGCCCGCAACAATTCCCGTGGTGGGCAGAATGGGAAATTTTCAGTCCACTGATTGTTGACTCTCCAACTTGAGGAAACACCTCACCTGCATCTATCCTGTCTATTCCTTCATGTATTTTGTAGGTTTCAATTAGATCAGCTCTATGTCGATATTAAGTGAGGTGATCACAGAATCATAGAATCGTACAATGCAGAAGGAGGCCATTCGGCCCATCAAGTTTGCACCAACCACAATCCCACCTAGGCCCTATCCCCATAACGCCATGCATTTACCCAGCTAGTCCTCCTGACACCAAGGAGCAATTTAGCATGGCCAATCCACCTATCCAGCACATCTTTGGACTGTGGGAGGAAACCGGAGCACCCAGAGGAAACCCACACAGGCACGGGGAGAATGTGCAAACTCCACACAGACAGTGGCCCAAGCCGGGAATCGAACCCGGGTCCCTGGTGCTGAGAGGCAGCCGTGCTTTGTCAGTGTGGTAGGTTTTAAAGTCTGTCTCAAAGGAGGAAAGTGAGGTGAAGGAATGGAAAGGTGTAGGGAGGGTATTCCAGAGCTTAGGCCCTGGACAACTGAAAGCACAGTCATTGCAGCTGGGGCAATTATCATTGGGGATGGACAAGAGGCCAGAGTTAGATGAGCCCAGATGTCTCAGGGAGTTGGGCAGCTGAAAGAGATTGCAGAGCTAGGGACGAACAAAGCCATGGAAGGTTTTGAAAACAAGGATGAGAATTTTAAAATTGAGACATTGCTTGATCAAAAGTCAGCATAGGTCAGGGAGCACAGACTTTGACAGGGAAATGTAACCTGGTACAAGTTAAGACATAGGCAGCAGAGTTTTGTATGACCACAAGTTTACCACGGGTAGAATGGGGAAGACCAGGAAGGAGTAGCAGGAAAGAATGGTTGGAACGGTGGCACAGTCTTTAGCACTGGCGCCTCACAGCGCCAGGATGCCAGCTTCGAATTGGCCTTGGATGACTGTCTTGTGTGGAGTTCACACGTTCTCCCCGTGTCTGCATGGGTTTCCTGTGGGTGCTCCAGTTTCTTCCCACAGTCCAAAGGTGAGTCGGTTAGCTGGATTAACCATGGTAAATGTGTGGCTGGGGGAAAGGTCCTGGGTAAGTTGCTCTGTCAGAGAGTTGGTGCAGACTCGATGGGCTGAATGGTCTCCTTCTGCACTGTAGGGATTCTGTAGTCAAGGACAGTGGTAATGAAGGCTGGATCAAAGTTCTCAGCAGTAGATAAGCTGAGACAGAAGCAAGGTTAGCAATGTTATTGAGATAGAAGTAAGTGGTCTCAGTGATGGTGCTGCGAAATTCATCATAGTTGTGAACAGACTGGTTTAGCCTCAGGCAGCTGCCAGTGAGAGGAATGAAGTCTGTAGCTGGTGGATGGAGCTTGGACTGGGACTAAAAATAATGGCTTCAGTTTTCCCAATATTAAATTGCAGGAAATTGCTGATCATCTAGTGCTGGAAGCTGGAGAAGCAAACTGATAATTTAGCAACAGGAGAGGGGTTGAGAGGGATGGTGTGGAGGTAAGGCTGGGTGTTGTCAGTGTACATATGAAAATAAAGGCGTGATTTCAGATGATGTTACCCTAGGCAGCATGTAGATGAGAAATAGGAGATGGGCCAAGAATGGGGCAGCCATATCAAAACCCATCTGGTTCACCAAATGGGGTGGGACGGTGGCACAGTGGTTAGCACTGCTGCCTCACGGTGCCAGGGACCCTCGCGTGACTGACTGTGTGGATTTCCTCCGGGTGCTCCGGTTTCCTCCCACAGTCCAAAGATGTGCAGGTTAGGTTGATTGGCCATGATAAATTAACCACGGTGTCAGGGGGATTAGCAGGATAAATATGAGGGGTTACGGGAATAGGGCCTGGGTGAGATTGTGGTCTGTGCAGACCTGATGGGCCAAGTGGTCTCCTCCTACACTGAAGGGTTTCTGTTTTTCTAAGAATAAATCCTTGGGTTGCAAGAGAATCTCTGGCTATTATTATATAGATAAGAATGGAATCAGGCAAGAGTAGTCCTGCCCAGTGGACAATAGTGGAAGGTGGTCTGGTCAACCTTGTCAAAGGCAGATCAATAAGGACAAGGAGGGAAAGTTTGCCTTTGTCACATGCATACAGTTGCTGAAATTCTCCAGCTGTTCCTGCCAGTAGGATTCTCCAGTCCCGCCGTCAGTGCATCCCCACCCACGAGTTTCCCACCGGCGTGAGGTGATGACAATGGGAATTCCCAGTGACAGCGGTGGGACCGGAGAATCTCACCACGAGCAAACAATGCGCCACCTCCTGCCAGCGGGAAACACGTGGCTGGGAGGCTGGAGAATCTCACCCAGTGTGTCATTTGTGGCATGTGATTAGTCAGTGGAGGGAAAGTTAGTCTCCGCCATTACTTTTATTTCTTTTCTATTTATTCATGAGATGTGAGTGTTGCTGGTTCGACCAGCATTCATTGCCCATCTCTAATTGCCCTGTAGAAGGTGGTGGGGAGCCATCTTCTTGAATTGCTGCATTCGTCTCACAGAGTTGTTAGCGCAAAATGGGTTCCTAATGAATCAGCAATTCGTTTCACACCATGGGAAAGGAAATCAGGTGCAATGTCAAATGAGTTTAGTATTCATTGTCAGCCATTTTAACACGACTGCTGACGACTCATTTCACCTTGTGACTGAAATCACAACAGTCCCTTCACTGGAAATTAAAGTTTATTTATTAGTCACAAGTAGGCTTACATTCACACTGCAATGAAGTCATTGTGAAAATCCCCCAGTCGCCACACTCCAGTGCCTGGGTCCGGGTCATTGAAGAAGAATTTAGCACGGCCAATCCACCTAAGCTGCACATCTTTGGACTGTGGGAGGAAACTGGAGCACCAGGAGGAAACCCACGCAGACACGGGGAGAATGTACAGACTCCGCACAGACAGTGACCCAAGCCGGGGATCGAACCCGGGTCCCTGGCACTGTGAGGCAGCAGTGCTAACCACTGTACCACCGTGCTGCCCATTATTAGTGAACCAGATGGGTTTTGATATGGTCGCCATTGCTAAGACTCGTTTTATATCCCAGATTTACTAATTGAATTTCATTTCCATCGGCTGCCGTGAGGGGATTTGGACCCAAATCCCCAGAGCATTCGCCTGGGCCTCTGGATGACTAGCCCAGTGGCATTACCATCCACTATCTCCCCAGCCGAGGTACGGCCAGATGAACCCCTGAGTTGTTTGGTTCAGCGTTACACCAGGTCTGGATTTTCACTTCAGCACCCTTGCAAATATGGTTAGAAAACTTGTCAAGCTGCTGAAAGTAAAGCAACAATGAACAAGAGTAATAGCAATTGGCTTTAAGTCGAGTGCGATGGTGATTTTATCAGAAAAACATTCTGGCTGAACTATTTATCTTCAATTCAGGTGATAACAGACACATAACATCTGAAATGCTTAATGGATTTTCTAAGCAGTCATTAGTGTCATAATGATCCTTTTTCTCCCCACTGTGTGAAAGAGAAATAAAAAGCAAAAAAAAAACAAGCTAAATTTGATTAGGGAGGAGGCATAGAAAGCAAATAAAATCTGCTAATTAGTTTGTGCGCTAATGGGAAGAGACACAATTATGTGAGCCAGCTCCTCTCTCTGCTAATTATGCACAGAGCTGCAGAAAAATCAAACTTGCATTAACTAATTATAGACCCTTGGCTGACACTAAATTTATGATGGCTGAACCCTGATAAACATGTAACTAGTTTGCCAAGGAACTGTGTCTTTGGATCGGGCGAGCCACGTGATACTGAGACGCAGGCACTTTGCACCTCAGTCAAGGCATTCAGTCACACTGCCGCTGAATATGTACTGGAACAATTCATTATCCAACATTCTGTCCTCTGCACAAGCATTGTTACTGTGCGAAAAGATGACTGGCAGGTGCTGAACCGACATTATTTACTGTTGCTGAGCAAAGGAAATGCAAATAATTGAAAACAGTTTATGCTCAGTGCAGGGAGTGTTATGCGTCGCTCGCGAATTTGATGTAACGGTTCGCAATCTGCTCCATGTGGGCTTTCTATCCAGCAAGAGAGAACACAAAACCAGTTTGATCTATTCCAGTTTTCTGGGAAGAAGGGGAAGTGGTCCGGTTCATTAGAGTTTGCCAGAACGGCGAATGTCTGTAAGAGATAACAGGGGAGGTGATGGCCTACTGGTATTATCGCCAGACTATTAATCCAGAAACTCTGCTAATGCTCTGGGGACCAGTGTTCGAATCCCACCCCAGTAGATGGTGAAATCTGAATTCAATAAAAAATATCTGGAATTAAGAATCCACTGATGACCATGAAACCATTGTCAATCGTTGGAAAAACCCATCTGGTTCACTAATGTCCTTTAGAGAAGGAAATCTGCCATCCTTACCTGGTCTGGCCTACATGTGACTCCTGAGCCACTGCAATGTGGTCGACTCTCAACTGCACTCCAAGGGCAACTATGGATGGGCAATAAATGCTGGCCAGCCAGTGACACCCATGTCCCACGAATACATAAAGTGAGTGGGCAGTGGTTACGTTCAAATCAATTCTGTGTAAGGCAGTGATTCCTATGCTACAACTCTGCCTGCACTTCAACTTGTAGGTACATGATTGGTTATATCCTTTGGCTATATGCTTTGCAATATCCTGAGGTTGTCAAATGCACTGTAGAAATGCAAGTCTTTCTCTTTTAGTGTTGCCCAATAGAAATCAGTGCCCAGCCACAGGTGACTAAAGCTGTGCAGATGTCAGAAGGTTGTAAGTGATGCCCCGTGGGGATTAGTGCTGGGACCACTACCGTTTACAAATTATATTATTAAAATTAGACTTTGGAATCAAAAACACAATTTCTAAATTTTCAGACGATACCAAATTGGGAGGAAAAGTTAAAGGCCTTTAACCAGGTGTCGCATAGGAGACTGTTAAATAAGTTAAGTGCCCATGGTGCTAAGGGTAAGATCCTGGCATGGATAGAGGATTGGCTGACTAGCAGAAGGCAGAGTGTGGGGATAATGGGGTCTTTTTTGGGATGGCAGCCAGTAACTAGTGGTGTGCCTCAGGGGTCAGTGCTGGAACCACAGCTTTTCACAATATACATTAACGATTTGGAGGAAGAAACTGAAGGCACTGTTTCTAAGTTTGCAGATATGTAGAGGGACAGGAGTATTGAGGAAGCAGGGGGGCTGCAGAAGGACTTGGACAGGTTAGGAAAGTGGGCAAAGAAGTGGCAGACGGAATACAATATGGAAAAATGTGAGGTTATACACTTTGGAAGGAGGAATGGAGGCATAGACTATTTTCTAAATGGGGAAATGCTTAGGAAATCAGAAACACAAAGGGACTTGGGAGTCATTGTTCAAGATTCTCTTCAGGTTAACGTACAGGTTCAGTCGGCAGTTAGGAAGGCAAATGCAATGTTAGCATTCATGTCGAGAGGGCTAGAATACAAGAGCAAGGATGTATTTCTGAGGTTGTATAAGGCTCTGGTCGGACCCCATTTGAAGTATTGTGAGCGGTTTTGGGCCGCATATCTAAGGAAGGATGTGCTGGCCTTGGGAAAGGGTCCAGAGGAAGTTCACAAGAATGATCCCTGGAATGAAGAGCTTGTTGTGTGAGGAACGGTTGAGGACTCTGGGTCTGTACTCGTTGGAGTTTAGAAGATGAGGGGGGATCTTATTGAAACTTACAGGATACTGCAAGGCCTAAAGGGACAATTCTTTAAAACAGAGATGAAGAGGAATTTCTTCAGCCAGAGAGTGGTGAATCTGTGGAACTCTTTGCCGCAGAAAGCTGTGGAGGCCAGGTCATTGAGTGTCTTTAAGACAGAGATCGATAGGTTCTGGATTAACAAGGGGGTCGGGGTTATGGGGAAAAGGCAGGAGAATGGGGGTGAGAAAAATATCAGCCACGATTGAATGGCGGAGCTGACTTGATGGGCCGAGTGGTCTAATTCTGCTCTGGCGTCTTATGGTCTAATACAGAGGAAGACTGCAACAATCTACAAAATATTAACATATTTGAAGAATGGACTTACAATTGACAAATGGATTTCAACACATACAAGTGTGAGATTTTACATTTTAGTGAGTAAAAGAAGGAGGTCACAGAATCATTGAATTGTTACTGTGTAGCAGCAGGCCATTTGGCCCATCTTGTCTGCACTGGTTCTCCAAACGAGCATCATTATTTAGCGCCATCCCTCTGCCTTTTCCCTGTACCCCTGCACATTGTTTCAGTATAAGTAATCATCTAATGCCCTCTTGAATGCCTCGATTGAACCTGCCTCCATCACACTTACAGGCAGTGCATTCCAGACCCGAACCACTGATCGTGTGAAAAGGCTTTTTTCTTCATTTACGGGACCTGGGCGTCACTGGGTGGCCAGCATTTATTACCCATCCCTTCTTACCCAAGGGCATTTGAGAGTCAACCACATTGCTGTGGCTCTGAAGGCACATGTAGGCCAGACCAAGTAAGGACGGCAGATTTCCTTCCCTAAAGAACACTAGTGAACCAAATGGATTTTCCCGACAATCAACAATGGTCAATAGATTCTTAATTCCAGATTCTTTTTTACTGAATTCAAATTCCACCATCTGCCTTGGCAGGATTTGAATCCAGGATCCCAGAACATTAGCTGAGTTTCTAGATTAAGAGTCTAACAGTAATACCACGAGGCCATTACCTCCCCACTCTCACATTCCATTTGCTTTTTTTTTGCAAATCACCTTAAATCTACGCCCTCTTGTTCTTGATCCCTTTATGTGCAGAGACAGTTTCACCCTCTCTACTTCTTCTCATGACTTTGAACATCTCTATAAAATCCCTTGGAAAAGACTTGGAAAATCATTTTCTAAATCAGGGTAGGAGAGCAATAGGAATCTGGGGCTATAAATACACAAATTACTAAAAAGTTACAACGATGGCTAATCAGTCCATAATATAGGCAAACTAAGCACTGGGTTTATTTCCAGAGAATGGAATTGAAAATTGGGGAAGTTATGCTATACTTGCATTGAACCTTGGTTAGACTACGTTTAGAGTACCGTGTACAGTTCCAATCACCATATTATGTAAAGAAGCACTGGGAAAGGTGCAAAAAGAGATTTACAAGGATGATATAAGAACTGTGGAGTTGTATCTATCAGGAAAGGATGAATAAGTAAGGTATTCTTTCTCTAGAAAAGCCATGACTGAAGGGCAACCTAATAGAAACCTTTAAAACCGTGAAAAGGTTTGATCATTTATACATGGGGATAGTTGGTTCTGCTTATGGGGAGAAATAAAACTAGAAGCCTTCGATATAAGGTTGTTGCCAAGAAATTAATTAGAGAATTCAGGAGAAACTTCCTTCCCAGGAATGTGGAAGTGGCTACCACAAGGCAAGTAACTTAGAAATATTTAAGAGGAAGCCGAACAAGTGTATGGGAAAGAAGACATCTACTATCTGAGGGTTATGCCCTCAGGGTTAGATGAGAAAGATGGAAGAAGGCTTTAGTAGACCAAAAATAAAGTGCTGGTTGGGCTGAATGACCTTTCCATTGTTGTATATCTTAAACAATCCTGTGTAATGTTTATATACAGTAAGAAGTCTCACAACACCAGGTTAAAGTCCAACAGGTTTATTTGGTAGCACAAGCCACTCGCTTTATGTAATGTTTATGTAATCAGACAAGAATTGACACTAGCCACAAAAGGAGATATTAGGAGTGGTAATAAAATTCTTCACCAAATAAATGGGTCTTATGGAGGATCTTGGGGACAGTGAGAGCTGGAATAGTTTGATGAAGAAACAGAGTATGAGACCTAGACCGCTTAGGACGTGACCTCCGATTGTGTAGGCTAGCTACCGAGAGATATACCGTTGGCTAGAGCTGGAAGAATGCAGAGATCGGAGTGGGAGTGGCATGGGCAGGAAGGAGATTCCATGGCTGGAAGAGGTACAAAAGGTAGTGAGAAGCCATGAAAAGATTTAAACACAAGGTTGGAAATTTAAAATTGGAGAATTTAGGCCCCTTGGAGCCCAATGGAGGCGAGCAAGGACAGCGCTGATAGATGAGCGATGCAGGATGTGATACAGGCAGCAAGGTTTGGGATGATGTTTGGAAATTAGGAGAATGATAATGTCGAACCTACACTGTTGCTTGGTCAAAATCCTGGAATTCCCTCCCTAACAGCACTATGGATGTACCTACATCACCTTCTCAAGGGCAATTAGGGATGGGCAAGAAATGCTGGCCTAGCCAGCGACACCCACATCTCGTGAAAGAGTTAAAAAAACGAAGGGGGATGAAAAGTTGGCCAGAAGTCCACTAGGATAGTCAGTGGGTGCCATGACTATGGGTTTTGGCACCTGATAGATGTGGACACTGGTGACTTTTTTTAGTCACCTGTGGCCACAAAACCCATATTCATGGCACCCACTGACTATTCTAATTGTTCATCAGATGTAGGCATCACTAGCTGGGCATTTATTACCCTTCAACTGAGTGGCTTAGTTAATCTTCAATCAGTCATACTGCGGTGGATCTGAAATCACATGTCAAACAGACCTCCTTCTGTAAAGGGTACAATGGTTAGCACTGCTGCCTCACAGCGCCAGGGAACAGGGTTCGATTTTCGGCTTGGGTCACTGTCTGTGTGGAGTTTGCACGTTCTCCCTGTGTCTGTGTGGGTTTCTTCCGGGTGCTCCGGTTTCCTTCAACAGTCCGAAAGGTTAGGTGCATTGGCCATGTTAAATTCTCCCTCAGTGGACCCGAACAGGCGCCGGAGTGTGGCGATTAGGGGACTTTCACAATAACTTTATTGCAGTGTTGATGTAAGCCTACTTGTGACGAATAAATAAACTACTTTAACAATGAACCAGATAGGTTTTTATGACAATGGTTTCATGGCCATCATTAAACTTCCAGATTTTTACTGAATTCAAATCTCATCATTATCGACCATGATGGGATTCGAATCCGGTCCCCACAGCATTACCCATGTATTGCCACCGGACAAGACACTCATGGGTGTCTGGATTACTTGTCCGGTGGCAAAAGTTGGCGATGGAATGGGATATGGAATCAAAAGCTCAGATGAGAGTTAAGTAGGATGCCACGGGTTGCAAACTGGCAGGTTCAACCCAAAATATTGGCTGGGTAAAAAGATAGAATCGATGATGAGGAAATGGGCCGGAATTTTACCGGCAACGGTATTCTCCGTTGGCCTCGGGCGGGATCTTATGAGCCTCAGGCGGGCGAGGCGGTAAAATTCCGGTAATGGAGTTGAAGGAAAGGCTTCAATCTTTGCAATATTTAAGTGGAGGAAATTAGCCAAATCAAATCGGCCTGTGGCAAGTCTTATTATCCATGAACACTGCACCGCACTAACTCATGTTACCTGTCACTGAACAGACCTCTTCTGTTGGAAAGCCCCTTCTTTCATTTCCTCCTTTCTCTGATGTCACATACGAGCTGTAGTCAGGAGAACATTCAGAGACATTGCTTTGTGTCTCTTTTATTCCCCCCAAAGAGCTAATGGGCTTGGGGATGTGGGGCCTAGCTGCCAAACTGTGGCTTGAAAAGAATAATCAACAGAGGGCCGCTTCAGTGACTTCCAACACAATTTATTCGAGACAGTGTCTGGCGACTACTGCTGCCTGTCGGGGTAATGACACATGATGGGTGATTAAAGTGCAAGCGTTTAAATCAAAGGAGTCTCCATGTTTGAAGAAGCATCAAACAGCACTCACACTTGTTTGCAGCTTGTAGTGGGAGGCACTCATTAGGAGAAAAAGGAGAACCTTTATATAAACACACAGAGTATTGAATCCAAGCCAGAAGCCTTTTAAACTTCCATGAAAATATAGACTGAGTATGTTGTGGGGTTGGAGGGGAAAGGAGTGGGGTGGGGCATGGGAAGCAAGTCGATTTTAAAACAAAGGGGCTAAGACTAGGGAGGCCTGACGTCCGGCTTTAGGCCGGACGGTCCGGCTTTTGAGCACTCTGTCCTCCGTCCGGCGCCACCTCGAGCCGGACGTTAATTTGTCCTCCTTTTTTGGGTCACAATGCCCGGGTACTGATTGACGGCAGCACCGGGCCAATAGGAAGAGGAGTGGGACTGCCAATCGGATCGGATGAGGGAAGGCGGAGCTGCGCGTCGATTTAAGCCTGCGCACTGCGAGTCATGGGGAGGCAGATCAGGGTTTATCTCTCGTATTGACAAACGGTAAGAGAAAAATGGCGGAGATCATAACGTTGACAAATGCGAGGTTATTCACTTTGGAGGAAATAATAGCAAATTGGATTATTATCTGAATGGAAAAGAATTACAACATGCTACTGTGCAAAAGGACCTGGGGGTCCTTGTGCATGAGACGCAAAAACCCAGTCTGCAGGTGCAACAGGTGATCAAGAAGGCAAATGGGATGTTGGCCTATATCGCGAGGGGGATAGAATACAAAAGCAGAGATGTCTTGCTGCATCTGTACAGGGCATTGGTGAGGCCGCAGCTGGAATACTGTGTGCAGTATTGGTCCCCTTATTTGCGGAAGGATATATTGGCCTTGGAGGGAGTGCAGAGAAGGTTCACCAGGTTGATACCAGAGATGAGGGGTGTTGATTATGAGGAGAGACTGAGCAGATTGGGTTTGTACTCGTTGGAATTTAGAAGGCTGAGGGGGGATCTTATAGGGACCTATAAGATAATGAAGGGGCTGGATAGGGTAGAGGTGGAGAGATTCTTCCAACTTAGAAAGGAAGCTAGAACTAGAAGGCACAGCCTCAAAATAAAGGGGGGTCAGTTTAGGACAGAGTTGAGGAGGAACTTCTTCTCTCAGAGGGTGGTGAATCTCTGGAATTCTCTGCCCACTGAAGTGGTGGAGGCTACCTCGTTGAATATGTTTAAATCACGGATAGATGGATTCCTGATCGGTAAGGGAATTAAGGGATATAGGGATCAGGCGGGTAAGGTGATCCACTTCAGATCAGCCATGATCTTATTGAATGGCGGGGCAGGCTCGAGGGGCTAGATGGCCTACTCCTGCTCCTATTTCTTATGTTTATGTTCTTATCAGGGAGCGATAAATCTGGAGGGTGATGAGGAAGGCTTCATTAGCATGTTGTACAAGTCCAGACCCCGAAAAAGAGTTTCCCAAAGTCATGTTTGCACCGAGCCAGGCCACAACTCCAATGTTCAGCTCCGCATTAATGGCCGCCAACTTAATTGGATGCGATATGCAGCGGTGCGCACGCGCAGTGGCCATCTTTCATGGGGCCATGTGCAGCAGTGCGCACGTGCGGCTGCCATCTTTGGCCTCCTTTTTGGAAATTTGGAAATGACCACCCTAGCTAAGACGCTCAATTGTAAGAAGATAAATTCTAGTCACAAAATTCAATTTAAGTTTGCTCACTTGCAGAGAGGTTTTATTTCTATTAAATACAGGAAAATGTTGTCTTTTTCTTGCAGCTTTCATAACTCCAGATGTCCATAAACACAATGAAGTGTTACTGAAGAGTCATCACTGTTGTTTTTTACTATGTGGCTTTCCTCCGGGTGCTCTGGTTTCCTCCCACAGTCCAAAGATGTGTGGGTTAGGTGCAATGGCCATGCTAAATTGCCCCTTAGTGTCCTGGGATGCGTAGATTAGAGGGATTAGCGGGGTACATTTTTTATTCATTCGTGGGACTTGGGCGTTGCTGGCTGGCCAGCGTTTATTGCCCATCCCTAGTTGCCCTTGCAAAGGTGGTGGTGAGCTGCCTTCTTGAATCGCTGCAGTCCATGTTCTGTGGGTTGACCCACAATGCCGTTAGGGAGGGAATTCCAGGATTTTGACCCAGCGACTGCGAAGGAACGGCAATGTATTTCCAAGTCAGGATGGTGAATGGCTTGGACGGGAACTTGCAGGTGGTGGTGTTCCCATTTATCTGCTGTCCCTGTCCTTCTCGATGGAAGTGGTCGTGAGTTTGGAAGGTGCTGTCTAAGGATCTTTGGTGAATTGCTGCAGTGCATCTTGTAGATAGTACACACTGCTGCTTCTGAACATCGATGGTGGAGGGATTGAATGTCTGTGGATGTGGTGCCAATCAAGCAGGCTGCTTTGTCCTGGATGGTGTCAAGCTCCTTGAGTGTTGTTGGAGCTGCACCCATCCAGGCAAGTGGAGCGTATTCCATCACACTCCTGACTTGTGCCTTGTAGATCGTGGATAGACTTTGGGGAGTCAGGAGGTGAGTTACTCGCTGTAGTATTCCTAGCCTCTGACCTGCTCTTGTAGCCACTGTGTTTATGTGGTGAGTCCAATTGGGTTTCTGGTCAATGGTAACCCCGAGGATGTTGATATGTGGGGTTACGGGGATAGGGCCTGGGTGGGATTGTTGTCGGTGCAGACTTGATGGGCCAAATGGCCTCCCCTGCACTGTCGGGTTTCTATGATTTCTATAATACAGGAAATACAATTGACAATTTGCCCATAGCAAGATCCCACAGACACCAATGTGATAAATCGCCAGATAATTTAATTGTTCTTGGTTGAGGGACAAATATTGGCCAGGCCACCAGGAACAACTCCCCTACACTCCTTCAAAATAGTAGCATCGGACCATTTATATCTCCGTGTGTGGGATGATAAGGCACCTGTTTAATTAGCAGGGCAGAGGAAGTATCAGGGCATCTTTTGTACAGTCTTGGTCTCCTTATCTAAGGAAGGATAGACTTACCTTAGAGAAAGTGCAACAAGTGTTCACTGGATTCAGTCCCAGGGTGAGGGAGCTGCCCCATGAGAAGAGATGGAATAGAATGGGCCCAATATATTCTTTGGAGCTTCGAAGACTGAGAGGTGATCGCATTGAAACAGATAGGTTTTGAGGAGGCTTGATTGGGGAATATTAAAGAGGCTGCTTCTCCTGTCTGATGAATCTCAAACCAGGGCCATTGCCTATGGTGGCACGGTGGCACAGTGGTTAGCACTGCTGCCTCACAGTGCCAGGGATCCAAGTTCAATTCCAGCCTGGAGTGCTTGTCTGTGTGGAGTTTGCACGTTCTTCCCATGTCTGCATGGGTTTCCTCCGGATGCTCTGGTTTCCTCTCACACTCCAAAGATGTGTAGGTTAGGATGATGGGCCATGCTAAATTGCCCCTTAATGTCCAAACTTAGGTAGGTTAGGGGGATTACCGGGGTAAATACGTAGGGTTACAAGAATAGGCTTCGGGGACGATGAGGTGGTGCAGACTCGATGGGCCAAATGGCCTGCTTCTGCATTGTGGGGATTCTATGTCTATAAGAGATCACAGTAAGAAGTTTAACAACACCAGGTTAAAGTCCAACAGGTTTATTTGGTAGCAAAAGCCACACAAGCTTTCGAGGCTCTGAGCCCCTTCTTCAGGCTCAGAGCCTCGAAAGCTTGTGTGGCTTTTGCTACCAAATAAACCTGTTGGACTTTAACCTGGTGTTGTTAAACTTCTTACTGTGTTTACCCCAGTCCAACGCCGGCATCTCCACATTATAAGAGATCAAGCATTCAAGATGGGGATGAGAGGAAACCTGTTCACTCAGAGGCTAGAAAATTGGTGGAATTCTTGATCCCAGAAAGCAATGGTTGCTCAATCATTGAGTATATCCAGGGCAGAGATCGATACATGTTTGGGCTGTAAGTGAATCAAGGAATATGGGGATCAAAACAAAGTGGGGTTAAGGTCGAAGGTCGCCTATCATCCTTTTAATCCTGGATCAGACTCAAGGGGCTACATATTTGAGCCGTGCTCCTAAATCTTACATTCTTACCTCCTCTCCATTGCTTGAGTTTTCAGTACAGACTGTGATTCTTAGTGCACAGCTCATGTCCAGAGTTACTGCTTCGCCTACAAAATTTTGGATTGCCCCAAGAAATCAGCTTCAAAATTGGATGTCGGATTTCTGAATGAGCTGAAAGACATCTCGCTTCAATGTGTGCCCAGTGCAATTTCCAATGATAATAGCTCCATTTCTAATCACAGAGCTGCCGCTGTGCCAATGCATCCTTCCAGAAATTCACCAGAAAGCATGATTAGGGAAAAGCTTCGGATATTGTGATGGAGAATGACTTCACTGGTCACAGGCTCCCAGTGGAGAGGTGCACCGTAAGCAAGTACAAGTCAGGAACAGAGCATTGATTATCTGATTGGGTGGCACGCTGGCACAGTGGTTAGCACTGCTGCCTCACAGCGCCAGGGACCCGGGTTCGATTCCGGTCTTGGGTGACTGTCTGTGAGGAGTTTGCACATTCTCTCCGTGTCTGCGTGGGTTTCCTCCGGGTGCTCCCGTTTCCTCCCACAGTCCGAAGATGTGCAGGTTAGGTTGATATCAAAGTGCTAAATCCAGCCACTTGCTGAATACATTCAATGTTTTGGCATCAACTACTTCCTGTGATAATGATTTCCACAGGCTCACCACTTTTTGGATGAAGAAATGTTTCCTCACCTCCGCCCTAAATGGTCTACCCTGAATCCTCAGACTGTGGCCCCTGGTTCTGGGCTCCCCAACCATTGGGAATATCCTCCCTGCATCTACCCTGTCTAGTCCTGTTAGAATTTTATAAGTCTCAATGAGATCCCCACTCATTCGTCTGAACTCCAGCGAAAATAGTCCTAACCTAGTCAATCTCTCCTCATCCATCAGTCCCGCCATCCCCGGAATCAGCATGGCCATGATTGAACATAGAACATAGAACATAGAACATAGAACAGTACAACACAGAACAGGCCCTTCGGCCCACGATGTTGTGCCGAGCTTTATCTGAAACCAAGATCAAGCTATCCCACTCCCTATCATCCTGGTGTGCTCCATGTGCCTATCCAATAACCGCTTAAATGTTTCTAAAGTGTCTGACTCCACTATCACTGCAGGCAGTCCATTCCACACCCCAACCACTCTCTGCGTAAAGAACCTACCTCTGATATCCGTCCTGTATCTCCCACCACGAACCCTATAGTTATGCCCCCTTGTAATAGCTCCATCCACCCGAGGAAATAGTCTTTGAACGTTCACTCTATCTATCCCCTTCATCATTTTATACACCTCTATTAAGTCTCCCCTCAGCCTCCTCCGCTCCAGAGAGAACAGCCCCAGCTCCCTCAACCTTTCCTCATATGACCTACCCTCCAAACCAGGCAGCATCCTGGTAAATCTCCTCTGCACTCCTTCCAGCGCTTCCACATCCTTCCTATAGTGAGGTGACCAGAACTGCACACAATATTCCAAATGTGGTCTCACCAAGGTCCTGTACAGTTGCAGCATAACCCCACGGCTCTTAAACTCCAACCCCCTGTTAATAAAAGCTAACACACTATAGGCCTTCTTCACAGCTCTATCCACTTGACTGGCAACCTTTAGAGATCTGTGGATATGGACCCCAAGATCTCTCTGTTCCTCCACAGTCTTCAGAACCCTACCTTTGACCCTGTAATCCACATTTAAATTTGTCCTACCAAAATGAATCACCTCACATTTGTATTGGTAATGCTAAATTGCCCCATAGTGTCAGGGGATTAGCAGGGTAAATATGTGGGGTTACGGGGATAGGGCCTGGGTGGGATTGTTGTCGGTGCAGACTCGATGGGCTGAATGGCCTCTTTCTGCACTGTAGGAATTCTATGATTCTAAGTCACCTAATCTGCACTGCTTTTGAATTTAGTTCCCTGCTGTTGTGTTAAGAAAATTTCATATCCGAGACTGATCGATTTTTTTCTTGGGCAAGGGTAGTATGGAATGTGGAGGTACGGTCATTAAATGGAGTTGAGATACAGATCAGCCATATCTAAGTGAATGGTGGAACAGGCTTCAATGGGCTGAATGGTCTACTCGTGTTGCTGAAAAATGAATTTATTGAATACAGAGAGTTGATTTTTAAAAATTCATTCATGGGAAGTGGACACCAATGGCAAGGCCAGCATTTATTGCCCATTCCTAATTGCCTTTGAACTGAGTGGCTTCCTTGACCATTCCAGAGTTCAGTTAAGTGTCAATGATATTGCTGTGGCTCTGTAGTCACATGTAGGCCAGAGCAGGTAAGGTTGGCAGATTTCCTTCCCTAAAGAACATTAGTGAACCAGATGGGTTTTTTAATGACAATAATTTCAATGACATGGTGATTATTAGCCTTTTTAATGGATTTCAAATTTCACCAACTGCTGTGGGTGGGATTTGAACCTTGGTCCCCAGAGTATTAATCGCAGTCCCTGGATTACTAGTCTAGTGACAATACCACTACACCACCGCTTCAATTTAGTCAAATGCTTCTTTGGTATCAGCTTTTGTGTGCATTTGGAGACTAATTCTTATGTCTATTGAGACCTAAGCAGCCAGATAATAATGAACTGCACAATAATGGCTAGCCACAGGATCTTGATCTCTTTGCCTCAGGGGCACATATCAAGAAGGGATGTCCTCACATAACCACTAACAGGTAAATTAATGAAGAGACCAGTGTTCCTGGACCTTACCTGGATTATTTTCAATCATGCTTGTGTAGCTTTCTTTCTACTGGCTGTTAAGTGCTCATGACCTTTTGATTAAAATTTCTTTTGGTACCTTACGGTACTTTAATTCTAATCAAATAAGTCAAATAAGTCATGGTAGCAAAGTGGTTAGCACTGCTGCCTCACAGCGTCAGGGACTTGGGTTCGATTCCCGGCTTAGGTGACTGTGTGGAGTTTGCACATTCTCCCCGTGTCTGCACAGGTTTCTTCCCGGTGCTCCAGTTTCCTCCCACAGTCTGAAAGATGTGCTGGTTAGCTGCATTGGCCGTGCTAAATTCTCCCTCAGTGTACCCGAACAGGCACCCAAGTGTGGCAACGAGGGGGATCTTCACAGTAATTTGTGTCAATGTAAGCCTACGTGTGACACTAATAAATAAAATTTAAAACATGAGGCACAAACATGATCCAAGCTGACAAGACATTGCATCTCATCTTGGGCTCGATCAAACAAGATCCAAGTTGACAGGATGAGACATTGTACCTCCTCCCGAGCTCGATCTAATGCTTCATCTTATCCTTTGAAAAATTGCATCAGGTAAAGCCTTGGTTTAACCTCATTGGCTACCCTGATCCTTTACTCTACCCCAGCTTAGGTGAACAACCATCGCAGGCGTCAGCACACCCCCAGTGCAATGGGCCAGCCTCATCCCCTGCCTGGTTATGGTTTCACCCATGCCAGGTAAGTATGTTGAGGACATTTCCCTCCTGACCTCACACCCAAGAGCATTACTGTCACTGATCGCGATAACAATGGGCAACTGGATGGGGGAGAACAGAGGTGTCCTCGATAGGACCCTACCCCAAAAAGATAGACTGGTACTTTAAGTTTTTATTTGAGGATGTAGACATAAAGGTGAAACATAGAAGATAGGAGCAGGAAGAGGCCATTCGGCCCTTCGAGCCTGCTCCGCCATTCATCACGATCATGGCTGATCGTCCAACTCAATAGCCTAATCTTGCTTTCTTCCCAAGGTGTGTAACATTGAGCAGCATAGAGGCTCTTCAAACCATTGACTCTCTTGATATATTTGGAGAAACTGATATTCCTCTTGTTCTTTCCCTCTTTATATTCAGCCACTTTCAGTTTTTAGTTCCCATGAAGAGTTTAGAAATGTAATGCTGGCTTCTCTTTTATGTCTCAGGTCGCTGACTGAACCTCTGTGCACTGCTCAGGTTTTAGTTTCCGTTTTTACTTCCCATTTCCAGCATGTCCTGTTCTACAAAAGGAAGAAAGAATTTGTATCCTATCTGGCACCCACCACCACCTCAGGACTTGCCAAAGTGCTTCGAAGCCACTGAGATATGTTTGAAGCGCAGTCATTGTTGTAATGTAGGAAACGGGACGAGAATGATGTTGGAACTGAGTGGGTTGTGAGTGGTATAAGTATGATTCTATCGAGTCTCTCCCCCTGTGTATATATATATTTTTTAAATGACTATAAACTGGAAAGGTAAGGCACAAATCCCTCAGAGCAGGAACATAGGAATTAGGAGCAGAAGTAGGCAAATTCAGCCCTTCAAGCCTGCTCTGCTTTCAATCAGATCATGGCTGATCTCTCCCTGGTATGAAATCCATCTCCCCACCTATTCCCCATTTTCCTTAAACCCTTTTCTGAAATCAGAAATATATCTATCTCCTTCTTGAAACCATTCAACGATTCAGATTCCACCACGCTACGGGGCAGCGAGTTCCACAAATTCACCACCCTTTGCGAGAAGTAGTTCCTCCTCATCTCAGTTTTAAATCTACTACCTCTCACCCTCTACCTGTGACCTCTTGTTCCAAAAAAATTGGAAGGGTGTCGGAAAAATAAAGTGGCTGAGTGGAGAATTTTCCCAAAGTCTTTCCAGCCTCTCAGGCTGGCCGGCCGGCATTGTCTTGAGCCATTGGTGAAGGGAAGCTTGGGAACCTCAGCCTGTCCACCATTTTGTTGTGCTTGCTGTGACCCAGCCAAAGTGGTAGCAAGAAACGGCACAGCACTACCAGTGGGAGGAGGGATAAATGGCAGATCTTACGGGTCAAAATGCAGCTGCAGACATTGCCATGGCCCTAATTCATGAGAGTATAAGTAGTGTGCAAGGAATAGGAAGTCCCAGAAATTGTACAGATATTAGTGTCCCCTATAGACTAACAATAAATACCCGGAAATTGTGAAATGGAGTCTATTTTATAATATAGAAATAAAATAAACTGTGCATTGTAATATTTTATACAGCTTATTTTTTCTTGTCCTGGCGAAGAACAAGAAAACATATTATTGTGGAGGATTTGTCACAGCGCCTTACACGGATTCTATGTCACTGAAAGATTATAAACAATAAGCAATGGGCACAAATGCTCCATATTAATGGTGGGTTCTGTTATCAGATCATTATTCTCCACATCCACCCCTCACCCTTGACAACACAGGAAATCAAAAGGCTGGGGTGAGTATAGTGCGGGGTTCAAAATCCTGCTGGCATGAGCAAATGGAGGCATTGGCCGGAATTTTACCGGCATTTTACCGGAGGCTCGCAGAACGGCATTCTCCATTGGCCGGGGGCGGGATCTTACGAGCCTCGAGCGGACGAGGTGGTAAAGTTCCGGCAATCATCTCCCATTTTCTGCTGCCTGTCATTTGGTGCCGTGTGATTATTTGTCCCTTCCAAACTGTTAACAAAATGATATCCTTATCATGAATCCCGCCTTTGGATCATGATACTCTTCTGTTTGTTGACGCAGTTCTGAGATGTTTCATGTCCCCCCACATCCCCCACCGTCCTCCCCCTCCCCCCCCCCCCCCCCCCCCCCCCCCCGCGACAAGCAAGCGAGACTGGAAAATCCCGTCCGAGGTCAACGGACATTTCCACTGTGGCGGGGCGGGGCGGTAGAATTCCGACGCCTGACTTTCCCCCCAGCCCCTCAGTAAATCTCCTCGACTCCACAGTAAACATTGATTTAGCATTTCTGATCTGTCTGAGCTACAGGGACTCAGCGTGAAGGAACGTCTCTCGCTGGGAAAGCAAAGTGCGCCTTAACTGTTCTGAAGCCTGCAGGGCCTTTCATTAGTTTCAAATAGAAGCCAACTCACTGGGGAGGCTCCTGCTCTGCTTTGATAAGGGATGTTTCTCTCCATCATATTATGTGCAGACAAAGCCTCTTTTATTGACAATGCTCTGATTGCTGGTAAAACAATCCTTCAACCATTAACCAAATGCTATACTATAATTTGAATTAATTGGTGACTGTGCAGATATCCTTTTTAATATACATTGACATTCTCAGTAACGAGCTAAGACATGTTTGTATACATTTTTTGTCCCCCGTAAGTTGGGGAGACTGTACTGTGTGTACTATGAGTGGATAAATTCCCCACTGCTGTTTTTTCTCGATAGCAGTGTTAATCCAATTGATATGTCCTGGCCAAAACTTATCCTTCAACCAACATCACCAAAACAGATTAACTGTTCGCTGATCTCGTCATTATTTATGGGATCTTGCAGTGTGTAAATTGCCTGCCGTGTTTCCAACATTACAACAGTGGGCTTCAGAGATACTTCACTGGTTGTAAAGTACTCCACTGCTATCACCACTAAATTAAGGAGGTGTAGGCAGATCAAAGCTATCTCATCTTTTTGGGTTATCTGTCATTCACTACACCGTGTGATTTTTTTCCCACACCCCAATCAAATTGGTAACGAAATGATACCGCGATCATTACTCGTGTTTTCAAACATAATATTGTTCTGTTTGTTGCTGTAGTTCTGAAATGATTCACATTCACCCACTTCTCCCCCCCCCCACCACCTCGTTGCTCCCTCAAATACTCCCCCTCCCATCCCTTGCCTCAGTAAATCTCCACAGTAAACACACTAGTATGTCCCGAGGTGCTGAACGGAGTGATATCAAAGCCAGTTCATTCAAAACCATTTGATCAATAGCCCGATGAAGCTTTTTGAGTGGTGGTGGCAACTTCTGTCTGCTAGAGTGGGCACGGGGCAGGATTGGAAAAAGGCACGAGGTGTGATCAGCCTTTACTCTGGCAGATTTGTTATGATGCTGATAAAAACTCATCGGCCTTTCCGAATGATGCAGTGAGAAATAGAAAATAGGCAACTTCTCGAGAAAATATCAGGTAAAGAACAAAGAACAAAGAACAAGGAAAAGTACAGCAAAGGAATAGGCCATTCGACCCTCCACGCCTGTGCCGATCATGATGCCCTAACTAAACTAGAAAAAACCTTCTACCCTTACTTGGTCCATATCCCTCTATTCTCTCCCTATTTATGCACCCATCCAGATGCCTCTTAAATGTTGCTCATGTGTCTGCTTCCACCACCTCCTCTGGCAGCACGTTCCAGGCACCCACCACTCTCTGCATGAAAAACTTCTCCCACACATCTCCCTTAAACTTTCCCCCCTCTCACCTTCAACCTGTGCCCTCTTGTAATTGACACTTCCACCCTTGGAAAAAGCCTCTGACTATCCACCCTGTCTGTGCCTCTCAATTTTGTAGACCTCTATCAGGTCTCCCCTCAGCCTTCACCTTTCCAGTGAAAACAATCCTAGTTTATTCACCCTCTCCCCATAGCCAACACCCTCGAGACCAGGCAACATCCTGGTGAACCTTCTTTGCACTATCTCCAAAGTTTCCACATCCTTCAATAATCAAATTCCACAAACTTAGTCAAATGCCAGTTAGGCCACAGCTGGGGTTTCGTGCATGATGCTATTCGTTACATTGTAGGAAGGACATAATTATTCTGGAGAAAGTGCAAAGGAGATTTACAAGAATGTTGCCAGGGCTGGAGAATTGCAACTATGAGAAAAGATTAGGTAGGCTAAGGTTGTCTCTCTTAGAACGGAGGAGGCTGAGGGGTGACTTCATTGAGATGTACAGAATTATGAGGGTGGACAGGGAGACAGGAAATAGCTGTTTCACCTCGCTAAGGGATCAGTTAACAGGGGGCATAGATTTAATGTGAATGGTAGAAGGATTAGAGGGGGCATGAGGAAAACATTTCACCCAGAGGGTGGTGGAAGTCTGGTATTCACTGCCTTAGTTGGTGGTTGAGTTGAAAAACTCAACTCATTTCAACCTCAACACCTGAAGTGCTGTAACCTGCAAGGCAGTAGATCAGGTGCTGGAAAATGGGATTAAAATAAGCAGCTAGTTTATTTTTTACCTCTTTCTTGGTCGGCAGAGACACGATGGGCTGGATGGCCTTTTTCGATGCCATACTTTTCCGAGGTTCTATTGATTTGTACTGAGGCCCCGGTGGTGGAGGTTGGCTACACAGAGGCCCTGGCCTGTCCTGAACCTATTTAGCAAGGACCACTGTCGCCATGGCACTCGACAGGTGGGATTTATCGCAAGAAACTTGTGACTTCCCATGTTTTGCATTCTTTGATCCAAAGCATGTCTGCTGGGAGATCTTACTCAGGAGGGTGGTGAGATGGGAGCGCTGAGATTGAAGATGGACAGTAGGTGCGTTGAGCAGGTCGTGGTGGGGAGTTAAGTGAGTGCAGCATGGATGCTTTCCACCAGCTTGTGGCTTTTCATCAGCGGAATGAAGTTTGCAAGAACAGGAAGCTAGGAGGGGGTGCGTAGCAGAGAGTTGCTGCCATGATACGTATTGTTGCACATTATTCAGCTGAGGGTCAATAAGATGTGTGTGTGTGTGAGATGACTTTACAATCTGATCATCTCAAATTACAATAGCATTTTCTGATTCATTTTCCTCCTTCCCTCCTTCCCCCAACACTATTTCTGGAGAGATATCCCAGCATTGTACCATACCTGACGTGTACAATTGCCTTCACCTATTCACCAATGTTCATTTAGTCCTCCTCTCCACTGACAGTCAACTTCTCCCAACCACAGTGCACCATTCCAAACCATACACAACACTTCCTTTTCACTTAAGAAATACATTTGCTCGTGATTTAAGATCAGGCTCTTGACAGCAGCAAATCTGGGTTTTAAAGGAACTGCTATATTTGTTTGAAAATTATTTCAGTGTAAGATATCTTATCAAGAACATAACAGCAACATACTGTGAAATGTGCTTTGTTACTTACTGGCACTCACTCACTCGCACTCACTCACTCGCACTCACTCACTCGCACTCACTCACTCACACTCACTCACACGGTCAGTCAGTCAGGCACTCACTCACACACACTCATTCACGCAGTCACTCTCTCACTCACTCAGCAGTCATTCACTAACTCACGCACGCACTCACTCACTCACTCACTCACTCACTCACTCACTCACTCACTCACTCACATACACTCACTCACTCAGTCACTCACTCACTCACTCACTCATTCCAAAACCTCCAGTTGGGGCCTTTGGGTGGCAGAAACCTTGGTTGAGTTTACATTTTGTCATATACAATGACCAATTATAGTGCTTCAAACTTGCCCTTGGCTGGCATCAGCGCAGATTATGGATCAATCCTGGGGCCTTTGTGGGTGTGTAGCTCACTGTTCATTGGTTACCTGTAATATGTGGTTCTATTTGCCGTTTGCTCATGAACTCATTTAATTGTTTTGTACAGTTTTAAAACTGTTTAAAGTTTATTTATTATTTATTAGTGTCACAAGTAGACTTACATTAAAAGTGCAATGAAGTTACTGTGAAAATCCCCCAGTCACCACACTCTGGCGCCTGTTCGGGTACACTGAGGGGGAATTTAGCATGGCCATTGCACCTAACCAGCACATCTTTCAGACTGTGGGAGGAAACCAGAGCACCCAGAGGAAACCCAAGCAGACATGGGGAGAACATGCAAACTCCACACAGACAGTGACCCAAGCTGGGAATCGAATCAGAGTCTCTGGCACTGCGAGGCAAGAGTGCTAACCACTGTGCTGCCGTGCCGCCTTCAAGTTATTATACAAGTTATTATACACACATTTCATATAACCTCTGTTATTTAACTGTAACAATAGGGTAGATTATTTTCCTTCTAAAAGTTGGGCAACACCACTCTGTAATAGACTGCTAGGAGATAAATATGTGGGATCCAGGCGATATGCCTTCAAATGTTCTTGAATATTGCTGAAAAGAGAGATATGTTGTTGAGGCTGTTTGTCTCACACTCATCAGGACGCACGCAAGAATGCCAAATTTTAAATTATCACGACAATTTGTATTACAGGAAAAAAGGGTGCTGATTGGTTGGCAAGTTGACTCTGATTGGCTAAGGCCAAAGAGAAAGGAGTACTATAAGCTCCTCAAGCTCCTGGATAATTCAAAGAAAGATGTAAGGCTTGAACATAGAGTCATAGAGGTTTACAGCATGGAAACAGGCCCTTCGGCCCAACTTGTCCATGCCGCCCTGTTTTTTTTAAACCCCTAAGCTAATCCCAATTGCCCATATTTGGCCGGTATCCCTCTATACCCATCTTACCCATGTAACTGTCAAAATGCTTTTTAAAAGACAAAATTGTTCCCGCCTCCACTACTACGTCTGGCAGCTTGTTCCAGACACTCACCACCCTGTGTGTGAAAAAATTGTCCTTCTGGACACTTCTGTATCTCTCCCCTCTCACCTTAAACCTATGCCCTCTAGTTTTAGACTCCCCTATCTTTGGGAAAAGATATTGACTATCTAACTGATCTGTGCCCCTCATTATTTTATAGATCTCTATAAAATCACCCCTCAGCCTCCTACACTCCAGAAAAAAAAGTCCCTGTCTATCCAGCGTCTCCTCATAACTCAATCCATCAAGTCCCGGTAGCATCCTAGTAAATCTTTTCTGCACTCTTTCTAGTTTAATAATATCCTTTCTATAATAGGGTGACCAGAACTGTACACAGTATTCCAAGTGTGGCCTTACCAATGTCTTGTACAACTTCAACAAGACGTCCCAACTCCTGTATTCAATGTTCTGACCGATGAAACCAAGCATGCCGAATGCCTTCTTCATCACTCTGTCCATCTGTGACTCCAGTTTCAAGGAGCTATGAACATGTACCCCTAGATCTCTTTGTTCTGTAACTCTCCCCAATGCCCTACCATTGACTGAGTAGGGCATGTTCCTTTTGTTTGCAGAGACCAGGTCCATGTATTAAAATGTGGCTTCCAATGAACATAAATGAGCTGTGTTACGGGCTCGGCTGTGTTTCTTAAAGTCATTATTAGCGTAGCTGTTAGCACACTCAAGATTGTCCAGTTAGTGCTGCCCAATCACGGAATTACATCGGAACTGTCCTGATTGAGACAATTCACACCTCTTTAACCTGTGATTATCCCTCTCTCCACGCACACGGTTTGCACCTGTAAAGACTTGATTACCTGTAAAGACTCACATTCCAACCATTCTTCACATTCCAATCAATTATCTTGCAATTGTGTCTTTGCCTAAATATGTTGCGTTTGTGAACTAACCTCCACTCACCTGAAGGTGCTCCGAAAGCTCGTGATTCCAAATAAACCTGTTGGAATTTAACCTGGTGTTGTGAGACTTCTTACTGTGGAATTACTTCAAACAGCAGATGTTTTGTTTTGAGTTTTCAAGCACTACCAAATGACTGCTTCTAATTTTCTCTTCCCTTTATTGTGAATCTCCTGGTGCAAGTGACATTGTGTGCCAAACTGTGAACAAAGTGTGTAGATTTGGAACCCCAGCGCTCTGTGCCACCGCTCTGACTGGTTATCAGTCAGTCTTGAGGACAGGGCCCAATCCTCCCTCCCTCCTGCCCCCAACACTATTTATGGAAAGAGATTCCAGCATTGAGCCATCACACGGCTTTACCTTAACACTTTAGGCAGTAAATTGTTGCTTACTTTTGACTGTCAGATACATGGACTTGCTGACATCAGCTCCCACGTCGTTGCTGACTTGGCAGAGGTAGTATCCGCTGTCTTCCTCCAAAACATGTTTAATTAAGAGGGACCCGTTCACCAATAGTTGGATACGGCCATTCAGTGCAATTGGCTGGAACTGTGGAACACCTGCACCTGTACAGAGAGTGGCGCAGAAGCAGAAGTTAGCCCTCTCACTTGTCTTGATGTTACCCTGCTCAACCATCAGAATCACTAAATAAACATTTATTTATTCGTCACAATTAAGGCTTACATTAACACTGCAATGAAGTTACTACGAAATTCCCCTTGTCGCCACACTCTGGCACCTGCTCGGGTCAATGTACCTAACCAGCACGTCTTTCAGACTGTGGGAGGAAACCGGAGCACCCGGAGGAAACCCACGCAGACACGGGGAGAACGTGCAAGCTCCACACAAGCCGGGAATCGAACCCGGCTCCCTGGCGCTGTGAGCGAGGATCTGGCAGATGGAATATAACGTTAGCAAATGTGAGGTTATCCACTTTGGAAGAAATAATAGTAAATTGGAATATTATTTAAATGGAGAAAAATTACATCGTGCGACTGTGCAAAGGGACCTGGGGGTCCTTGTGCACGAATCGCAAAAACTCAGTCTGCAGGTGCAGCAGGTGATCAAGAAGGCGAATGGAATGTTGGCCTTTATCGCGAGGGGGATAGAATATAAAAGCAGGGAGGTCTTGCTGCAACTGTACAAGGCACTGGTGAGGCCGCAACTGGAGTACTGTGTGCAGTTTTGGTCCCCTTATTTGCGAAAGGATATATTGGCCTTGGAGGGAGTGCAGAGAAGGTTCACCAGGTTGATACCGGAGATGAGGGGTGTAGCTTATGAGGAGAGATTAAACAGATTGGGTCTGTACTCGTTGGAGTTTAGAAGGATGAGGGGTGATCTTATAGAGACATATAAGATAATGAAGGGGCTGGATAGGGTAGAGGTGGAGAGGTTCTTTCCACTTAGAAGGGAAACCAGAACTAGAGGGTACAGCCTCAAAATAAGGGGGGGGCCGGTTCAGAACAGAGTTGAGGGGGAACTTCTTCTCTCAGAGGGTAGTGAATCTCTGGAATTCTCTGCCCATTGAAGTGGTGGAGGCTTCCTCGTTGAATATGTTTAAATCACGGGTAGATAGTTTTCTGATCGATAAGGGAATTAGGGGTTATGGGGAGCAGGCGGGTAAGTGGAACTGATTCGCTTCAGATCAGCCATGATCTTGTTGAATGGCGGGGCAGGCTCGAAGGGCCAGATGGCCTACTCCTGCTCCTATTTCTTATGTTCTTATGTGAGGCAGCAATGCTAACCACTGTGCCACTGTGCCGCCCATGAAACATGAACGTGAAAGATTCTGCGATCCCTTCTTTAAATCTCATCACAAGAGGGACAAAGAATAAGAAATAGAAAATGTTTTAAAGTATACAACATTACTAATTGTGAATATCGAGGTCAGAGCACATTTTAAAAAAAATAACTTTTGGTTGAAGGAAGGAATTAAAGGTTTAACTACAGAAAATGGAGGTCTCTGCATGAGAAACTGGTAAAATGCAACCCTGAAGTAAAAGCAATTCAAACCAGCTTGGAATTTATTAAATTTAAAAAAGGTCTGGCCATGTTGACGTAATGTGGAGATGTCGGCGTTGGACTGGGGTGAGCACAGTAAGAAGTCTCACAACACCAGATTAAAGTCCAACAGGTTCATTTGTTGGAACAAGCCACTAGCTTTCGGAGCGCTGCTCCTTCATCAGGTGAGTGGGAGTTCTGTTCGCAAACAGGGCATATAAAGACACAAACTCAATTTACAAAATAATGATTGGAATGCGAGTCTTTACAGGTAATCAAGTCTTAAAGGTACAGACAATGTGAGTGGAGAGAGGGTTAAGCACAGGTTAATCGCTGAGCAGAAACTGATAGCCAAGTTCCGCACACATGAGGACGGCCTCAACCGGGATCTTGGGTTCATGTCACACTATCTGTAACCCCCACGACTCACCTGGGCTCGCAAAATCTCACTAACTGTCCTGGCTGGAGACACTACACATCTCTTTAACCTGTGCTTAACCCTCACATTGTCTGTACCTTTAAGAATTGATTACCTGTAAAGACTCGCATTCCAACCATTATTTTGTAAATTGAGTTTGTGTCTTTATATGCCCTGTTTGTGAACAGAACTCCCACTTACCTGATGAAGGGGCAGCGCTCCGAAAGCTAGTGGCTTGTGCTACCAGATAAACCTGTTGGACTTTAGCTGGTGTTGTGAGACTTCTTACCATGTTGACATAAGAAGTTAACATCTAGAAAGGCAAGATCATAAATAGCAGATTGACTTACTTAGCTAAAGAAACGGAGACATGGGGCAGGATTTTACAGCCTAGCTCATTCCAAATCCATAAAATCCCGCCTGAGGTCAACGGACCTTTCCATGGTCCGCCCCTTGCCCGCTCCGATTCCCGTGGTGGGCGGGGCGGTACAATTTCAGCCATGGTGTCTGCCGCTATTCGGTAAAGGGTAAGTAATTCATGTGGCTTCGCAGAATTAAAGAGAGCTTTGGGTGTAAAAGGTAGTTAATTTGCATTTGTACCTGGCAACAAGCCTTGGGTATTTCCTTGCCACGAAGATGGGTGGTGTTTAGTGAGATTCTTTGTCTTTGAGTTTAACTCAGTGAATTGAATTGGGGCATAGCCATCAGGCAAGATTTGTTGATGTTTGGAAAACAGCTAAGAGACTGTGTCAGCTTATGTAGCTTGCAGCTCCTTGAAAGTTGAGAGACAAAGACAGACCTACACCTGAAGTATAATCCATGACACAGATTGTAGTTGAAGGCTGGTATTCATATAAGACAAAGTTGGAAAGAGGAAAAAAATGACTGGAGGGTTTGTTTAGCTTTAGCTCAGTAGCAGCAGTGTGTACTATCTACAAGATGCACTGCAGCAATTCACCAAAGAACCTTAGGCAACACCTTCCAAACCGATGGTACACTTCCATCTAAAAGGACAAGGGCAGCAGATACTTGGGAACACCACCACCTGCAAATTCCCCTCCAAGCCACTCACCATCCTGACTTGGAAATATATTGCCGTTCCTTCGCAGTCGCTGGGTCAAAATCCTCAAATTGCCTCCCTAACGGCATTGTGGGTCAACCCACAACACATGGACTGCAGCGATTCAAGAAGGCAGCTCACCAACACCTTCTCTAGGCCAACTAGGGATGGACAATAAATGCTGGCCAGTCAGTGACGCCCATGATCACAAATGAATAAAGAAAATGCTAAAGGGTGAAATCGCAGAATCCCTACAATGCAGAAGGAGGCTATTCGGCCCATCAAGTCTGCATCAACCACAATCCCACCCAGGCCTGATGTTTTAAACCATTGCACAGAGTCACAACATGTTCTGAGCTGGAGCCGGGGCGGGGGTGGGGGATCCAGAGCTCTGAGGTTGGTAAAGAAATTGGAGGTTAGGTTAGCCTAAAGCTAATGGAAGGATCCCCATGAACTCTTGTACCTCGGCAAACAGCTGCTGTACACTGAAGAGCATTCAGAGTGAATTTCAGAGAGTGGCGATACACCTCTGGGGTCTGTCCAAGAAAAAATGGATAAACCATCAAGATTTCATAGAACTCTTGCAGGGGGAGAGCAGAAGTAGAACTTTTACTATCTAAGCCCTCCCAAACTCACATCACCTCGGAGGCAAAGACTTTCCAACCCATTAGCCTGAGCTGAACACAAATCCAGCCCCAAAGCAATGTAATTAATTCAGTAAACCCTCCAATCCCCACCTTTAGTATTCTGCTCTCAAATGTGATCCCATAAATTAACATTTTCAGCATCTGAAGAATCTGGACAGTTGGCTTTAAGGCTGAGTTTGAAACGATACCTTTGGAGTATTTCCATACGATAGTCGGGACAGGGTAACCCTCCGCAGAACAGTTTAGTATGACGGCTTTCCCATAAATCCCATCCTGGTCAGTGGGCTGCACCACAAATCGGGGAGGAACTGAAAGAAGCACACATCATAAATAGCGATTAAAATCAGGTCCAAATCCACCAAATGGAAATTGCTGACTCGAGTAACTCCAAATGAAGTTGTATGTGCCTCAGTTGGGTCTCTTTGTTCCGGGATACTTTCTCCTACTGGGATGGACTTCCATGAACACTGGCTTCCCATAGCTGCTTCATCCAGGTGGATACACATTATTTGAAGACTATAAAGCTCAGGGACAGAAGATGACCATTCGCCGCCCCCCCCCCCCGGCAAGTCCGCTCTGCCGTTCAGTGAGATCATGACTGATCTTATGTGATAATCCTCAACCCCACTTTCCTGCTTTGTCCCCATAACCCTTGATACCCTCCCTGATTAAAGATCTATCCATTCCAGTCTTGAACATGCTTAATGACCCAGCCTCTACAGCCCTTTGCAGTAAAGGATTCCACAGATTCACTACGCTCTGAGAGAAGAAATTCCTCCTCACTTTTGTCTTAAATACTCTCAGATTATGCCCTCTGGTCCTAGGCTCTCCCACAAGGGGAAACAATCTCTCAGCATCTACCCTCAATAAGATCACCTGTCATTCTTCTAAACTACAATGAGTACAGGCCTTACCTACCCAACCTCTCCTCATAAGAAAATCCTTCCATACCCGGGATCAACCGAGTGAACCTTCTCTGGACTGTCTCCAATGCCAGTATGCATTTCCTTAGATAAGGGGACCATTTGAAAGGATCACTGGAGGGGGTTCAAAATCTGGCGAAAACCAAAAATCGCAAATCTCACCGGTAAGATTGCGATCACTGATTTTCCCGCCCCTCACTGGCAATGGAATCAGGTTTATGCCCATAATAGGCACGAACCTGAATTTAATAGATTTCAATAAATTTAATTATTATAAACCCACTCACCAAATTATGCCCCCTCACTAAGTTTTCATACCTCACCAACATGACGGGTCTACCCAAACATAACCTTGTCCTAGGGGTGCAAAGATAAATATAGCCCCCAGGAGAGAGGGACAAGGCCAGGCAGTGCCAGGGACAGGCCCTGGTTTGTGATCGGTGGTCATTGGTTGGGATTTTTACCAGGGTGCCCCTTGACCTGGCATAGAGGCAGGTTCTTAGCCCAATTATAAGAAGTGACTGAAATGGTCTTTACACGTGGAGGCATCGTCTTGGCAACTTATTCAAACATTTGGTTAAAGAATAGAACAAGCAGGATGGGGGCAGAGTGAGTGCGTTGGAATCCCTGTGCAGGGCTGTCTATAGCTGGCACCTTACCCAGGCAGGCATAGACAGCCCATAGACATTCCTGGCGTGCTGGTCCTCCAGCCTGCCACTAGGTCATGCTTCCAGACACTTGAACTGCCCCATAACGTCCCAATGGAGGATCCCAATCAGCTTGCATTTCCTACCATTAACAAAGATCAGTGCCGGCCCTGAGTTCAACTCTGCCTAAATGGCCAAAGCTGGGAAAGGTGTTAGGAAACTGGCAAGCCAGTAGGCCTCAGATGTTTTGAACCCCGTTTGCCCTCAGGCCCAACATTAATGGGGCCCAGAATGCTGACCATTGTGTCCAGTTCTGGGTGCTGCACTTTGGAAGGATAGAGTCATAGGCTGGAATTTTACCACCTTGCCTGCACCAGAATCGGAGTGGGCGAGGTTCGCAGAACGGCATTCTCCATTGGCCTTGGGCGGGATCTTATAAGCCACGGGCAGGCAAGGCGGTAAAATTCCAGCAATAGAATCATAGAGATACACAGCACGGAAACAGGCCCTTCGGCCCAACCCGTCCACGCAGACTAGGTTTCCTAAACTGAATGAGTCCTATTTGCCTGCATTTGGCCCATATCCCTCTAAACCTTTCCCATCAATGTACTTTCCAAATGTCTTTTAAATGTTGTAATTGTACCCGCCTCTACCACTACCTCTGGCTGCTCATTCCATATAAACACCACCCCCTGTGTGACCAAGTTGTCCCTCATGTCCTTTTTGTATCTTTCCCCTCTCACCTTAAACCTATGCCCTCCAGTTTTGGACTCCGCTACCCTGGAGAAAAGACCTAGGCTGTTCACCTTATCTATGCCCCTCACAATTTTATAAACATCTATAAGATCTCCTCTCATCTTCCTACGCTCTTGTGAAGGCTTGAGAGAGGGCACAGAAAAGATTCGTAAGAATGGTTCCAGGGATGAGGGGCTTCAATTATGTGGATAGATTGGAGAAGCTCGAGCTTTGTTCAAGTATCGGTGTTCCATTAACTTAATCTCACCCTTGCACAAGGCTGGAGCAGACCTGTTGGAGATAATCTCACAGCACTTGCCCCTGCAGTGTACCCTGCATGGAATCATAGAATCTAACAGTGTAGAAGGAGGCCATTCGGCCCATCAAGTCTGCACCAACCACAATCCCAACCAGGCCCTATGCCCATAATCCCATGTATTTACACTAGCTAGTCCCCCCAACACTAAGGGGCAATTTGGCATGGTCAATCCACCTAACCCGCACATCTTTGCAGTTTGACTGCCAACACAATCATCCTGCCACCACCCAATCAGGATATCAGCACCGTTACTGTCATTGACCTCTAGTTAGCGCCTCCTGATGCACAGTTGAAGTATTGCACATTACCTCTAACAATCAGTTGGCTCTGGTGCTCCACCGCCGCTGCTTCGTTGCTGGCGATACACGTGTAGTTCCCGTTATGCATCAGCGAGAGGTTGGAAATCCTCAGCGAGCTGGTGAAGTCAATTTTGTCAATGGTGACGCCCAGGCTGGCAGGAATTGGACGACCGTCCTTCTGCCAAGTGATCCTGATAGGCAGGTCACCCGAGATGACCACGCAGGGAATGAACACTCGCTGTCCGATGGAGAATCTCGGGAATTCAAAAGGCTGAATGAAAGGTGGGACTGACAGAGAAAAAAAAATGAGTTAATGCATTGTCCAAGCGAACGTGCTGAAGGATAAGAATTCTGCTTCCTGAAGGCAGCTCGGATTCTCAAATTCAACATAACAACCAACCTGATTACATGGGCAATCCAAAGGCCCACAAAGTGCTTAGCAACAGCTACTGACTACAGAGACATGATTTGCCCCTGAATGTGATACATTCCTAACCAAGTCTAGGATACCACCAACGAGCCAATCAGTAGATGTCAGGGATAAAATGCACGACTCTGACTTCAAACGAAACATGGAGGGAACCTTTTCATGTACCTTTGATGAAGTTGTCATGGTAATATTTTGAGGAAGTATTTTGAGGAAATTTATGGCCCCCGTGTTCTGGATTGTTCTGAACTACCGTTCTTGTGAGGCAGTATGATGTTTCCATACAATCATAGAATCCCTACGGTGCAGACGGAGGCCATTTGGCCCATCAAGGCTGCACCGACCACAATCCCACCCAGGTCCTGTCCCCATAACCCAAAGTATTTACCCTGCTAATCCCCCTGACACTAAGAGGCAATTTAGCGTGACCAATCAATCTAACCCACACATCTTTGGAGTGTAGGAGGAAACCGGAGCACCCGGAGGAAACCCACGCAGACACGGGGAGAACGTGCAGATTCCACACAGACAGTGACCCGAGGCTGGAATTGAACCGAGTCCCTGACACTAAGAGGCAACAGACCTAGCCACCCGTGCCACCTCATGGGTTTTTTTTTAGAATAAGATGGGTGAATGGGAATGGTGCAGGTTGGGATATGCAGGTGGAAGGCCAATCGATCAGGAGTGCATTGGCATAGTCAAGGTTTGAGGTGACAAAGGCTCCAATGAGGGCTTGACAGCAGCTGAGTTGTACAAGAGCAGAGTTGGGCGTTGCCATGGAGATGGAAATAAGTGGTCTTCATGAGGGCACAGATATGTGGTCAGAAGCACATTTGCTGGTGAATAAAAAGAACACCATTTGCGAACAGTCTCCAAGTAAATTCCGTTCTGATTTTAAGCTTGCCCAAAGAGCCTGACACTCAAACTCTGCAACACTTCCTCAGTGCTGTGCCGAGTCTTTAGTCAATTTATGGATCTAGGCCACGGTTTGATGATTGAATCCATGTTGTTTTGACCCAGAGCCAGAATACTAACAGTTGTGTCAAACTGGGAGAGGCTGGAATGATCAGAAATTCAGAGAATTCAGCACTCGCTCAGTGCTACACAGGAGAGTCAGCCCAGATTAGCGGAATGGGGCTTGAATTTTTATCTTTCTGACACAGGTTTAACAGAACTACAGCTAAAGCTGTGCTGACATTATTGAACAGTTACCTTGCTTTGAGCTTATCCACAATCTCAGCAGCTTCTATTCCAAACAGGATTTAATTATTTTGATTTGCTCCAACATATATTAGACATTTAACTCGCTCTTTCTAAAAAGAACGTCTTTAGTAGGAACCAGACCACTCCAAAGATAAGCTGCTTCCAGTAAGAAAACCTTACTGTTAATTTATAACTTTGCGCCTCTGGTCAGTGCTTATCATCTTCAGATGATTGCGAGAATCACATAATAGATTTATTACTTTGCTGGTCAACGTGGGCTAGATGTGTCTGCGACAGGGGAGGAATAGGTGTGCGGAGAGTAGAGAAGCGTGTAAAATATGATATGACTAGCCAGGGTCCTCCAGTCTATCCCCAATGTAAAGTAAAGTTAAATTATCAATCAGAAGTAGGCTTACATTAACACTGCAATGAAGTTACTGTGAAAATCCCCTAGCCATCACACTCCGGCGCCTGCTCGGGGTACACTGAGGGGGAATTTAGCATGGCCAATGTACCTAACCAGCACGTACTTCGGACTGTGGGAGGAAACCGGAGCACCCGGAGGAAACTCACTCAGACACGGGGAGAATGTGCAAAGCCCACACAGAGAGTGACCCAAGCCAGGAATCGAACCCAGGTCCCTGGCCCTGTGAGGCAGCAGTGCTAACAACAGTGTCAATTGCAAGAATCACATTACTTTGCTGGTAATTATGGGCTAAATGTCTTTGCAGCAGGGGGGAATAGGTGTGAGGAGGGTAGAGGAGCATGCAAAATATGATATGTGACTAGCCAGGGTCCTGCAGTCCTGCAGTCCATCCCCGACCTGGCTGCCATTTAGAGTGGGCACTGAAATTGGCAACCTGTTTGGCAGTTTAAAAAAACATAACTCGCGGACAACTGAACATGTTAGCAAAGAAGTTGAGATGAATATTACGCTGCCCGTGCCATAATGCGGTCGGCATGGGTGGACCGGTGAGTGTGGAGGGCCGATTTTTAAGTTGCTCTGTTGAAAATGCAGGAAGGACGGGGACACACATGTCCAGGGGGTGCCTGCGCGCACGGAGAGGGGGCATTTCCTCCCCTAACCCCCTAACGGGAGTGAAATCAGACTGGCCGGCAGCTCTCAAGGGTGAGGCCTCCTCCTACTGAGGGACAGAAGTCGGACCCCGAGGTTTTTCCACAGGGAGGCGAGCAGTACGCACCCCCCTCCACCCACCCCAAAAACAGATCCAGACCAATATATTCAGTCCAATTTCAAATGACTTTCAATGTCCTTTACCTGTGATAGTGAAAGTAGATTTCTACACGCAAGGGGAAATAGATCCATCAACAAAACACAATATCAGGCATTAGCAATTAGGAATCTCCTTTGGGAAGGAGACTTTGAGGTGAAGTGTTCTAGATTATGAACCAAATTAACAGGAGAGATCGAAGCAACCACACTCTGCAATGATGGAGTCAAATATTAGCGCGTTCTTGCTCAAAATGCACACATTGAGGATTAATAAATGCTGTTGCATATCACTCAGACAGTCCAAGTTGCGATGACAACATGTTTGCATGTTTTAGGCTGGAGTTATGGATAGCAGTGATGGAGGCTCCAACTCTTTTTCCAATCATGTGCTCTAATGACCTGCCATTGGTGCGTGTTGAGGAGAGTTGTAGGTTGATATCAACCCCGCGTAATGAATGCACCTTCCTTGGCCACCAAGTCCTGGGGTTGGACTCAAATCCGTAGCTTCTGGCTCAGAGGACTCTACCCACTGCACCTCAATGAAAACAGTGCAAGGTGCAAATAAATTCGAGACACTATTCACTAAGGTCAGATGCCAGTAGGCAGGGCCAATCGATCAAAATTAAAGAGCTGATTGAACTTTTCTTTTAATTCATTTGTGGGACATGGGCATCGCTGGCTGGCCAGCATTTATTGCCCATCCCTAGTTGTCCAAGGGCAGTTGAGAGTCAACCATATTGCTGTGGGTCTGGAATCACATGTAGGCCAGACCGGGTAAGGACGGCAGATTTCCTTCCCTAAAGGACATTAGTGAAACAGATGGGTTTTTCCAACAATCGACAATGGGTTTCATGGTCATCAGCAGATTCTTAAGTCCAGATTTTTTTATTGAATTCACATTCCACCATCTACTGTGGCGGGATTCGAACCCGGGTCCCCAGAACATTAGCTGAGTTTCTGGATTAATAATCTAGCAATAATACCACAAGGCCATCGCCTCCCCTTGATTGGTCTTTTTCCACTCCTAAACTATCTGAAGTCAGGTTACCCTGCTGAATCATAAAAATTAATGAAGTTAAGGTGATTCGTGTTGTTTTCTTCTTCCCAAAATGCAAATTATAGAGAAGAAACTGTCGCACCAACACGCAAAACGGTTGACATCGAAAAACCTGACACAACGTCAAGTGTGAGTAACATAAAGCTTCAAAAATATCCGGCATAAAAAAAGGAAAATGGTGGAAATACTCAACAAAAATGGAGTCAGCAAGTCTCGGCACAGATGCTCTCTAACTTGCCAAGTATTCTTAACATTTTCTGTTTCTATTTCAGGTTTCCAGCTTTTGCAGTGTTTTGCTTTCGTGTGGACATCTGTCCATCCTTCTGACCTGCTGCCTGCCCAGGTCAGGAAAAGTCGGCCATTTTTGTTTTGTGAAGGTCAAATGTGATTGGACAGAAGTTGGAGTGACTGCGCTGCATTCTATTTGCAGAATAAACACAGTACTCCTGTGAAGTTGCTGAGTTGAGCAGTTAAGAGGATTCCTGGGCTCAGTTCCAAGAACGATGAAAATTGCAGAACCTACATGTTGCAGGGCTCAAATAAATAAGTTTGTGACAGCCATCGAAGGAAGAGCGGCGGACATTTTGTGGTGACCATCTGGTCCCAACCACCATATGGGGAAAAGATTTATTTTTAATTCGGAAAGAAAAGGTGAAGGGAGCAAGCCCATTTGTGCAGGAAACCATAAGGATTGAAGGAATGAAATCCAAGCTAAATCCAGAAGGATTGAGTAATTGACAGCAAAAATTCTCATTTAAAAGCCTGATGAATGCTGAAGGAAAGAAAGGTTGGCGGAGGTGAGGAATCCTGCAGTTTTCTGTTTCTGCTGAGGATTAAACTGTGCAGAAATTTGTGTTGTTAATTCTTGCTGTAGATATCGTGAGGGTGCCGGGATGAGGAGAAGCATGTAACACAGTAGATCCGCAATTCAGTAGGCTGAAGAGGGGACAATTCAAAGATGCACTGACCATAAAGAGTACTGTCAGAGAAAGACAGCTTAACTGGCTCGGTTAATCATAAGGATAGGTTTATTTGAGTTACTGGCATTTAATTGTCCCCAAGACTTTAAATAGGAAGGATGGATAGTAAGAAAGGCGATACAATTAAATTAAAGGTTCTCAGAGTTGGTAGCTATGGGGGAACAATTCATCAAGAGTTAAACCTCATTTTGTTCTTAATTTGCTCCCAGTAGGTTTCCAAAGTTTCTCAATGTTGTCTAAACCAGAACAACAGGGTAATAGGCATTCCATTATGCGTTGGATGGTTCCATTAGCGGGCAGCAAGGTGGCACAGTGGTTGGCACTGCTGCCTCACAGCGCCAGGGACCTGGGTTCGATTCCTGGCTTCGGTCACTGTCTGTGCGGAGTCTGCACGTTCTCCCCGTGTCTGCATGAATTTCCTCCAGGTGCTCCGGTTTCCTCCCACAGTCCGAAAGACATGCTGGTTAGGTGCAATGGCCATACTAAATTCTCCTCAGTGTACCCGAGCAGGCGCTGGAGTGTGGCGATTAGGGGATTTTCACAGTAACTTCATTGCAATGTTAATGTAAGCCTACTTGTGACACGAATAAATAAATAGTCCAATGTGCTGTATTGACAGATGCAAAATTCCCCAATTTGACTTGCATTGGTTACCATTTTCCCCAAATGTTCCCCTTTTTGTCCCTCTCTGTCCTGGAGCTCCACCCAACCCACACCTCTCAACTGAACACAACCTGTGACAACAGCAGCAGTGACCTGCTTGACAACAGTCAGATATCATAGAATCCCTACAGTGCAGAAAGAGGCCATTCAGCCCTTCGAGCCTGTACTGACAACAATCCCACCCAGGTCCTAGCCCCATAACCCCACACATTTACCCTAGCTAGCCCCCCCCCTGACAATAAGGGGCAATTTCGCATGGCCAATCCATCTACTTAGCATGGCACATCTTTGGACTGTGGGAGGAAACCGGCCTTCCTGCATTGGCCCTCATCCCAGTTACTCCACTGCTTCACTGCCCAACAACACGTGCCACGTCAGCTGCTGACGGAACCTCGCCGTTATTACCGGCCTCTTACCGCACCGCATTTTTCTCCCGCCAAAGCCCGTCCTTACCTTTGACAGCGACGTAAACGCTTTGACTGGTGGACAGCTGAGGTTGGACAAGAACGTTGCAGATGTACTCTCCCTCATCCACGTCTTTCTGCACATCGGAGAGCTTTAAGGTCCCGTTGTTCCCGTAGGCCACCTGGCGATGGTTAAAGGGCAGGAGGTTGGAGTTCTTGTACCACTTGATGGAATAGTATGGATAGCCAATCACCCGGCAATGAATGTAGGTATCACGACCTGCGATGGCCGTGATATTTTTCATTGATCGTATACTGGCAGGTCCTATCAGAAAAACAAGAAAACAAAAAAAAATAGGAACAATGGATACTGTAAAAGAGAGAACAGAATTTTTGTCTCAAAGAAATGTAAAACATCTGATAGCTTCCACTGTGTTAATTATGACATAACGTTAAGAGAATGAGTGACAAGCTTAATCTTCCTGAACATTTTAAAGGTAAATTTCCCGTGTTCTTATTGTAAAAAGAAAAACCTATCAGTGCTGTGAGAAAGCAGAGGACCCAGCCTTAATCACCCCCATCACCCACCCCCCTCCCCCCCAAACACACACCCTCACATTTACCTTCACAAGACTAGCTCCCTTAATCTGATGCCATATTATTATACCTCCATTTCCAGCACTGTAATGCTCTTGGTTGCTTGCAGATCAGGGCATTTGATTCTTGAGAATGATCAGCAGAGACGGGCAATTGGATTTTCTGTGAGCTAACTCTACTGCCCATTAAATATGAGGCAAATAGGTTCCAGGTATCTGTGTGTACCTGTAGACAGTGTTTGACCAGAGCTGGAGTTGACTTCTTTCTCTCCGTCCTCCCCAACAATTCAGCATGTCCTTAGCTAGGTGCAATCTTGGGACACAAAACATCACTTTATCACCCTCGGCGGTATGACTCAATGTGGTTGACTCTTAGCTGCCCGTTGTATGGCCTTAAACCGCTCAGTTCAATAGCAATTAGGGATGAGCAACAAATGATGGCCTTGCCAGCGGCGCCCACTTCCCATGAATGAATAAAGCAAATAAAATTGAGGCACTGCCTACCGAGGTCTCCTTGATGACAGCCATCTTTGTCGGCGGCCATCATGTGCTGGAAAGTGGGATTAGTGCGACTTTAGTGGTAGTTATTGTCAGTGCAGATTCAATGGTCCGAAGAGCCTTTTCTGCGCTGTACAACTCTATGGCCGGAATTTTATCACCCCGCCGCCCACCGTGGGAATCGGAGCGGGCGAGGGGCGGACCATGGAATGGCCTGTTGACCTCGGGCGGGCTTTTAGGGTTTCGGGGACGAGCGAGGCCGTAAAATCCTGCCCTACGACACTATTTATTCCAAACACAAATCATAGCAATTCCAAAATGGGTTGTAAGTCTCAATCATTCTAATTTCACCCCAGGGAGGCTGGTATGATTATTAATTTTTTTCGTTTTTGGCAAAGAATCGTCCTTACGAGAAAACCCCTGGAGGAAGTTCACCAAAGTCCTGCTCAGGAAGTCGCTGAAGGATGGCTTCTCTATCATGCGACAGTGACCCCTATTTACGTGAATGAGCTCGTGTTGCTGCCTGAAATTACCCCCCGGGGTAATTTTGGTGCAGTCTTTGTGGAAGCCAATTGCTGACAAACTGTGAGACAGGAGTGGTGCCATTGTGGCGCTGCGAGATGACTGAAATTAATCTGAGTGAAAAATAATAATAACGAGAAAGAACAATAGGTGGCTTAGAAAAACGGTGTTGGTTCACATACGGTCGACTAATGAGTTGCCCACATGGGATTATTTGGCTCCAAGAGTCAAGTAAAGTCATGAGATCCACGTGCAACACTGCTGTTACTTCAGGATGGTCCAACATAAGTTGACTTGGCTTGACTGAAAACAGTTCGACTAGGGGGATAAAAGAACAATGGGGACAGATGAGGAAACAGGCGCCAAGAGGATCCTTGGGAACAAATACTGGACGGGCTATTTGGCACACTGTGGCGTCACGTGAATAGGGCCCACAAGAAGCATGAGCTCGCATGGTGATGGAAAGTCATTTCCGTGCAGGTCTGAAGATAAAGGAAATCGGAATAGCCAGGGCAGCAGGAGAGGGTGTGAAAGGAGGGGAAGGAAAGAATGGAAACAGTGAGAACGGCAATTATCTGCAAAATAAATGAGAAAGGGGACCATTTCAAAATTCAAAAAACAGAACGTAAGAATGCATGGATTGTTACAATCCTAATGAAATGAACGATGTGTTCTGAGGAGCTAATTTGACAAGCACCTCTTACGTTTATTCGAGCCTGATACATGGCGACTCCGGCAGAGTTATTGGCCACACACCGATAGACTCCCCCGTCCCGGACCTGAGTGTTGGTGACATTTAGGTAGCTGACCATGTTGCCCTCGGTGGTGATGTACTGGCTGAAGCGGTGACTCCCGTCTCTGGAGATTGAGTCGTCGTCCAGCGTCCAGCTGATGGTTGGCGAGGGGGTTCCTTTCACGTTGCACATGAGTGAAATGGGCTCGTTGAGGCTCACGACCTTCTCGCTGAACGACGAGATCACTTTGGGAGTTCCGTCTGCAAACAGAATGGGTGCAAAATGTCAGCCCCCTCAGAGCACTCCACAAGCTTGTGTGTGTTTTTCTTCTAACGAAACAGTTCATTGTGGTGAAATTCCTGTTGAAGGGGAACCTTGGCGAACTGACCATGGTCACGCTCACACATTCCTACTTTGAAATCTTGGTTTTATTTTGCTCTTGAGATTTCTTCTGTGTTTTTCTTGAAACCAGTTACCGGTTTCTCCAACAACAATCATTACTATGCGTAGAGACATTAAGCGTCGACTGTCCTTTGGACAGTGAAGCATATCATGGCCATTCAGCCCATCTCATCTATGCCAACGTTTATGCTTCACACAAACTTTCTCCCATCCACCTTCATTTTATTTATTTTTGTTTAAAGTTTTTAAAGTTTATTTATTAGTGTCACAAGTAGGCTTACATTCACACTGCAATGAAGTTACCGTCAAAATCCCCGAGATGTCCTTCATCTAAATCCATCAACATAACCGTTTGTTTCTTTCTCCTTGTTATCCTTATTGAGCTTGCCCTTAAATACACCTCAACTATTCCTTGTAGTGGCACGTTCCACATTCTGACCATTCTCTCCACTCTCGTTGGGGAATCTCAAACAAGGGGGCCATAGTCTCAGGATAAAGGGACAATTCTTTAGGACTGAGATGTGGAGATATTTCTTCACTCAAAGGGTTGTGATTCTTTGGCATTCTCTACCCCAGTGGATTGTGGATATTCCATCATTGAATACATTTAGGGCTAAAATAGACACATTTTTGCTCTCTCAGGGAATCGATATATGTGAGGAGTGGACAGAATAATGAAGTTGAGGTTGAATCGTACTGAATGTTGGAGCAGGCACAACGAACTATGTGGTTTCTACTCCTCGATCTTAAGTTCTATACCCATAACCCCACTCATTTATCCCGTTAATTCCCCTAACCTACACATCTTGAGATACTAAAGGGCAATTTAGTATGGCCAATTCACCTAACTTGCACATCTTTGGACCGTGGGAGGAAACCAGAGCACCTGGAGGAAACCCACGCAGACACGGGGAGAATGTGCAAACTACACACAGACAGTGACCCAAGCCGGGAATTGAACCCGGGTCCCTGGAGCTGTGAGGCAGCAGTGCTAACCACAGTGCCACCGTGCCACCCCATGGAATTTTCCTGAATTACCTATAGGATTTATCAGTTATTATCTTATATTCATGACCTCTACTTTTTTGGACATGCCACATCTAAGTTCATAAGAATTAGGCCATTCGGCCCATTGAGTCTGCTCCATCATTCGATCATGGCTGATATGCTCCTCATCCCCATTTTCCTGCCTTTTCTTCATAACCTTTCAACCCATTACTCAAATCTATCTAACTCCTCCTTAAATTTACTCACTGTCCCAGCGTCCACCGTACTTTGGGGTAGCGAATTCCACAGATTCACAACCCTTTGGGAGAAATAGTTTCTCCTCAACTCTGTTTTAAATTTGCTACCCCTTATCCTAAGACTATGACCTCTTGTCCTAGAATGCCCCACAAGAGGAAGCATCTGCTCCACGTCTACTTTATCCATACATTTTACCTTTTACCCTGGCAAACCCCTTTCACAATCTTAAATCACATCTATCGGGGAATGGCTCAGTGAGCCCCAGCCACACTCAGTTTTTCCTGACAGTTATAATCTCTCAGTTTCGGACCCCGATGTTCTTCCCTCCAGCCACCTCCCAAACCCTACCCCCTTGTGCCGTGTTTTCCGGCAGAGAAAGATGGCTCGACATTGGCCACTGCTGGGATCCTTCAGTCCCACCAAGGTCTATGGCATTTTATATTGTTCATTCGCCCCTGCCACTAGGGAGCTCACCATTGAGGGGAAAGGGTAGTCACCTTCGGCGGGACCGGAAGATCCCACCGGTGGGAAAAGCCAGAAAATACTCCCCTTGGTCTTGTAAAAGAACACAGCCGACCGGATCCCATCTGGGAAGAGCCATGGGGATAAGGATGAGGGTGTCACGTTGGCACAGTGGTTAGCACAGCTGACTCACAGCGCTAGAGACCCGGGTTAAATTCTGGCCTTGGATGACTGTCTGTGCGGAGTCTGCACATTCGCCTTGTGTCTGCGTGGGTTTCCTCTGGGGACTCCGGTTTCCTCTCACAGTCCAAAGATTGAACAAAGAACAAAGAAAATTATAGCACAGGAGCAGGCCCTTCAAACCTGCACGGACCATGTTGCCCGTCTGATTAGGTCATGCTAAATTGCCCCTTCGTGCCAGGAGAATTAGCAGGGTAAATACGTGGGGTTACGGGGATAGAGCCTGGGTAGGATTGTTGTGGGTGCAGTCTTGATGGGCCGAATGGGCTCCTTCAGCACTGGAGGGATTCTATGATCCTATGAAAAATTCTCACCTGTGCTGGCGGACATCAACTAGAGTGCAGTGGGTGAATTTCACTGACATTCCCCTTTCCTGCTGCAGATGGGAAAATTCAGCCCCATGAACCCAGCAGTATCAGGGAGCTGAATTAAGATGAAAGGCTGATGATAAACTACCTTCTTCTCATTCTCTAGCTCAATAATTCATCCAACTCCTTCCTGCTGGAGGTGTTGTCACCACATATTAGATAAACAAATACAAGTTGGGGGGGGTGAAGTTAGGGAGGGGGTGGGGGGTGTCATGTGTGGGGGGGAATGGAATAATCAACAGAGACAGAAGTGAACAAGAGGACATGAAGCAAGTAATGATTCTGTTTAATTTCGGGAAGGAGAGCTAAGGGTGACAGCCAATTTAAAATATTCTAATTTTTAGATGGTACGTTGCCAAATACTTTGGCAAGATGTACATTCAAAGCCCATAAAGATTGACGCTGGCTTCAATTTAAATTTCTGTCACTCTCTGCTTCGATTCTCTTCACTAATCTGCTTATTGAAATGGTCCCTCGAGTGTTCCCATGGAAATCAGGAGAAGCTGAATTCAGTCTATTAAATCCACTGTTAAATGCTCTAAGCATCCCTCCCCCATCCATTATTTTTCTCTGCTTCCATCTTAAATATCTTGCCCCCTTGCTGACAGTCGACCGATCGGTAGCATACACCCTCTGCAACCCACCTGACTGGCTGTTACTCAGGGGCAACTCTGGTCTTTTTGACTGACAGTAACCAGTAAGGGAGCCGAGGGCTATTGGGCATAAGGCGGGAAAGTTGAGTTGTGGATTATCGTATCAGGTCGGTCATGATCTCGTTGAATGGCAGAGCAGACACGATGGGCCACATGGACTACTGCTGCTCCTACATCTTATGGTCATTCGGTCAGAAAAGAGGGTGCTGGAGAAGAGACGAACCCGGGCATCCCTTTTCTGAAGCCCACATACCCAAGCTGGATTGACTGGGTGGGTGATCAGAAGCAACACCCCTCGACAGTTTCCTCCTCCCTGCCCTCTAATCCAGGGTTGCTGAGTTCCATTGTAGTACCTCCAGAAAAGAAGTTCTTCTATTTTTTTTTTAATGGATTGTATCTTATCAGAAGCTGTTCTTCAGTGAGTTTTATTCCATCGTTCGTCGGCCGTGGAAACAATGGTCCATCCCTGATTCATTGAGAAGGTGGTGGTGGGCCACCTTCTTGAACAGCTGGAGTTGAGGTGGTGTAGGTACACCCACAGTGCTGTTCAGGAGGGAGTTCCAGAATTTTGACCCAGTGGCAGTGAAGGAACAGTGATAGATTCGCAATTTAGGATAGTGTGTGGCTTGGAGGAAGAATGCCACTAGTCGCTGACTGCCAATCAGAAAAAGACCCATTTCTGCCAACTCTGCTAACCAGCTTTCTATCCATCTCGAGACATTACCTGCAATCCCAAGTGCTTTAACTTTACATAGTAGGCTGCTATGTGAGACCTTGTCGAAAGCCTTCTGAAAGTCTAAATAAACCACATCCGCTGGTTCTCCTCGATCAACTCTACTAGTTACATCCTCAAAGAATTCCAATAGATTCATCAGGGCATGATTTCCCTTTGTCTGATTATACCACTGCCTTCCAAATGCTGAGTTAAGAAATCCTCATGTGATGCTTCAGTTATATAGAGCCTGAAACAGACTCTATCTGAAGTTCAATTCTGGAGACCAAACTGCAGGAAGATTATTTTGGTCTGGGAAGGAAATACAGTGAAAATTCACCAAAATTTATACCAGGTCTTAAAGGGTTAGATTTTGAGAACCGATTGAACAATCTTGGGTTCGTACTCCCCTTCAGCTTAGAAAGTTGAGCCATGATCAAATCACGCATTTAAAGTGATTTGAGACAAGATGAAGGTCGCGAAAGCAATGTCCAATTGCTGGGGAATCTTAAATTGAGAACCATGCCATTTTTGAGCAAAATCACGATTTTCCACACAAGTGTTACTGGAAGCCTGCAACTCTCTCCCTCTCTCTCACACACACAAAAGGCTGGGCCTATAGACATTTTCCAACTTGAAATCAAAAGATTTTTTTATTGGGTAAGGATATCAAAAAGTACGGAGCAGACGTGGATAGAGATTGCAAGAAGCTACGAAGGGTCGTGAACGAAGCCCAGTCCATCACACAAACCAGCCTCCCGTCCATTGACTCCGTCTACACTTCCTGCTGTCTCGGAAAAGCAGCCAGCAAAATCAAGGACCCCACGCACCCCGGACATTCTCTCTTCCACCTTCTTCCGTCGGGACAGTGGCACAGTGGTTAGCACTGCTGCCTCACAGCGCCAGGGACCCAGCTTCGATTCCCGGCTTGGGTGACTGTCCGTGTGGATTTTGCACATTCTCCCCATGTCTGCGTGGGTTTCCTCCGGGTGCTCAGGTTTCCTACCACAGTCCAAAGATGTGTGGGTTAGGTGGGTTGGCCATGCTAAGCTGCCCCTTAGCTTGAGGGAGACTAGCTAGGGTAAATGCATGGAGTTGTGGGGATGGGGCCTGGGTAGGATTGTGGTCAGTGCAGACATGATGGGCCGAATGGCCTCCTGCATTGCAGGATTCTATGAAAAAGATACAAAAGTCTGAGGTCACGTACCAACCGACTCAAGAACAGCTTCTTCCCTGCTGCTATCAGATTTTTGAATGAACCAACCATATATTAAGTTGATCTTTCTCTACACCCTAGCTATGATGGTAACACTACATTCTGCACCCTCTCCTTTCCTTCTCTATGAACAGTATGCTTTGTCTGTATAGCGCACAAGAAACAATACTTTTCACTGTATGTTAATACATGTGACAATAATAAATCAAATCCAAATAAAAGATAGAGTTGGACCAACCGTCATCAAATTAAATGCTGGAACAGGCTTGAGGCCTGTTCCTTTCTTATGCCTCCTAACCATCCACCAATGTTTATTTTTCAAACTAAGCTGTCATACTGGTTAAGTTATAACAGAAACTATTAAAATAAATTGATTCTGTAAGAACGTTTAGCTGACACCGAAAGCAAAGCCCTTCATGCAACCACCCCACGCTGAGCAATGAAGTGGAATCAGATTCACAGACTGGATTTTACACCCCCACATCCAGCCAATCATGCTCAGTGCTCAGGGTGAGGTGGGTGGGGTGGGGGGGGAGGGGGGGCACTAAAAATATAAGGGGTGGCAAGCCTCACCATCTTCCCACTCACCCTTGCGCTGTCCCGATAACACAGCAGCCTTGCCGCCATTTTGAAATAGGTAATTAAAACTCACTTGAGCTCATTGCTGAGCCAATTGACCCGGATGATTCGGCAGGTGGGCGGGAGGGGCAGGCTGTTTACTTTTTAAGTCAACTGCTTAAAAGGCAGGAAGGAAATGAGAGGAGGGGGGTGAGTTGAGGGGAGCCCCGGATGCACTGGGGGCAAACCCCTGAGATAATCCCCCCCAGGAGTTCCATGGGGAATCTCTGATTGATCATAATGAATGTGATGATAAGCCATGATCATAATGAATGGTGGAGCAGGCTCGAAGGGCCGAATGGTCTACTCCTGCTTCTAGTTTCTGTGTTTCTACGTTTCTGTGATCTCCCTGTGGGGCTCACTGAATATGAGTTCCCCTGGTAACCAGCAATGGCCTGCCCAGGTGGAACTCATCACTTCAGTCCTTTATAAGGCATACACCGGGATGGGTCTGCAGAACTATTCTCCCAGGATGTAACGAGTGTATGTACGCCATGGAGTAGTGGCTTAATTTTGCGTTTAACAATAAATACCATTCCTTTCCAGTCTGGCTTCCTGAGTTATTTCACCCCCCACTTTTGTTCCTCCTGCCCATCCTCCAAAACCCAGCCTCCACCTCCCCTTCCCCATCTCCCCCTCCCCCTCTCCCCTTCCCTTTCTGCCTACATTGCCGTATCCCGTCCCATCCTAAAAATCCCAGAATTTACCTCAATCCGGACGCCAACACTATTGTCCACTTGCAATCCCAGCAGCACCCCCTCCCACCCACCAATGAGGTCTGCTGCTGCTCGGGCCGCCAGAGCATCCAACCAATCAGATTCACCAGCAGCTCCTGAGGGCGGGATTGCCCCCCCCACATTGGGGGCGGCACGGTGGCACAGTGGTTAGCTCTGCTGCCTCACAGCGCCAGGGACCCGGGTTCGATTCCCGACTTGGGTCACTGTCTGTGCGGAGGTTGCACATTCTCCTCGTGTCTGCGTGGGTTTCCTCCGGGTGCTCCGGTTTCCTCCCACAGTCCAAAGATGCGCGGGTTAGGTTGATTGGCCATGGTAAAATTGCCCCTTAGTGTCCTGAGATGCGTAGGTTAGAAGGATTAGCGGGTAAATATGTAGGGATAAGGGGGTAGGGCCTGGGTGGGATTGTGGTCGGTGCAGACTCGATGGGCCAAGTGGCCTTTTTCTGCACTGTAGGGTTTCTATGATTTCTATGATTTCTAACCCACTCTTCCAATGGCGGGGGGGGGGGGGGGGGGGGGGGAGTTGGTGAGTAATACGCTCTCCTCCATCCCTCCACCCCTATGAAATCCAGCCCATGATCCAAGTCACAAATCCGCCGCAATAACTTTCAGCAGAAAGTGCGTCTCAATGTGAGTGCCAGCCGCTTAAAGCAAATGTGATCAATTATTAAAATAATGCTGTCATTCTCCCGGCAATATATCAGATTGCAAGATGACTTTGGGAGGTTTTGAGGGGTTCGGCTCCATGTATATCTGTCTGTTAGTTGTCATGAAACATTGATATTTCACCTTGCTGTTATTTTTCTTCTTACACTAATGCTTACCCGTTCTCAGAAGACAGAGAGCTGGAGGCTTTGTGTATTGAATGAAAACTGACACACAATAGATAAATCAACCAGCGTTCTCAGTATGCTCTGCCGCCCTTTTTATTTCTGTGATAGGCTTTTCCAGAGATGAAAGAAGACATTATTTTCCCAGTGAGACTTGTGTGTCTTTGAAATCTTTCCCACTGTCACTCTGTGATAAACCCCTTCCCTTACATCATTATCGATTATCAATAGGCCACATGACACGCTCGCCATGGCAACCAGACCAGGCAGATCGCCCTTAGCATTCTCTAAACCTGTTCGATGTCGGGCTGAATTTTCCCAGCCCATTTGGCAGGGCTGGTAAAATGGAAGGAGGAAGGGGGAAACGGGGGGAGGGCACCGAGAGGAGTACCCAATGTCTTCCCGCCGTCATGTCACATTACCAACGACGGGATACCTGGCAGCTCAACGGCCCACCGAAGGGTTAATTGAGCCATAGAGTCACAGAGGTTTACAGCATGGAAACAGGCCCTTTGGCCCAACTTGTCCATGCTGCCCTTTTTTAAAAAACCCCTAATCTAGTCCCAACAAGCCACTTCCAATAAAAGTTTAAAAGTTTAAAATAAAGTTTATTTATTAGTGTCACAAGTCGGCTTACATTAACACTGCAATGAAGTTACTGTGTAAATCCCCTAGTCACCACACTCTGGCGCCTGTTCGGGTACACTGAGGGAGAATTTAGCATGGCCAATGCACCTAACCAGCACATCTTTCAGACTATGAGAGGGAACCATAGCACCCGGAGGAAACCCACGCAGACACGGGGGGAGAACGTGCAGATTCCGCACAGACAGTGACCCAAGCCAGGAATCGAACCCGGGTCCCTTGCTAGTAATGCTAATGGAGATATCTCACAAATTCTGTGGGAACATGGATGCGCACAGAATGATTATTACCAGTCCCACTTTCAAGGGTCCAGCAGCAGCCAGTCACTAACCTTCAAGTATAACCTGCACCAGGTCCTGAGCTGACATCCGACCTTTTCTTACAAAGCACTGATAGGCCCCTCCATCACTCTTCGCCAATCCGTCTATCGTCAAGCTCTCCTGGTTGTCTCCGGTGACTCTCACATTGTTGCCAGGGGCGATGATCTCACCGTTCTGATACCACTGCACTTCATAGTCCTCCGCTCCAGTTACAGCACAGGACAACGATACCTTGCTACCAATGCTGGTTTTCACCTTATGTGGACTCACTGCTGCCTTCAGCCGCTCTGTGCATTGAAATAATAAAGAGAAATCATTGTGTTCAGAATATTCATGGCAGTCATTATGCATTGATACTTGCAAACTCTCTGTACGTATAAAATGCCATGATGTGGAAGTGCTGGTGTTGGACTGGGGTTGGGCACAGTAAGAAGTCTCACAAACACCAGGTTAAAGTCCAACAGGTTTATTTGGTATCACGAGCTTTCAGAGCGCTGCTCCTTCATCAGGCGAGTGACTCACCAGCGCTCCAAAAGCTCGTGATAGCAAATAAACCTGTTGAATTTTAACCTGGTGTTGTGAGACTTCTTACTCGGTAAAAAGGAGGAGAAATAGTTCCGTTCATGTTTCGCGTGCGTAGGTTTACATTGAATTTACTGTGCAAAAATAGGTCATCCAGCCCAACTGAACCATGTTGTGTTTATGCTGCACTCAGGCCTCCTCCCTTTGATCTTCATCTCACCCAATCAACGTAATGGTTTCTGTTGTTATGTACCCAAACATGGGCCACAAACAGCGATGTAACAAGCAACCCATTAATCTGTCCTTGGTGATGTTATTTTGGTTAGCCAACAGGACAACTCTCCGCTCCTTATTCAAGAACATTTTTATTATTCGTTCATGCGATATGAGCATCGCTGGGTGGGCCAGCGTCCCTGACAGTAATTAAGATTCAACTACATTGCTGTGGCTCTGGAGCCACATGTCGGCCAGACCGAGTAAGGATGGCAGATTTCCTTCCGAAAGGACATTAGTGAAGAAGATAGGTTTTTACCACAATGGTTTCATGACTCTTAATTCCAGATTTTTATTGAATTCAAATTTCACCATCTGCTGTGGTGGGATTTGAACCCAGGTCCCCGGAGCATTAACCTGGGTCTCTGGATTATTAGTCCAATGACAACGCCACTATGCCACTGCCAAGGATTCATTCATGTTCACCGCAGCATCAATAGATCCTCAGTCCAATATGATTCCCAAAGAGCCTCTGAAAGCTCAACATTGCCTCACTACTGCATTTGCCACCAATTTTGCTCAGCTCTTCGAGTGTGGCTCAAACTAAGATCCTCTGCCTCAGGGGCGAGAGTGCTATCAAGTAGTAATTAGGCACGGGAGACCAATGTTATGAATTTGTGCTTCTGGCATGTTCTAGCAGTGGGGAGACACAGTACCTGCCAGAGAGATCAGCCCTCACATAGCGAGTAATGAAGAAGTTAATTGGAGATGGTTAAACCTATCGCAATTATAACAAATCTTTGATTACCTTTGTTCAATTAGTGTCTCTAGAATCTACAATTAAAGAGAGTTCTACTCTGTAAACTCTGTAAAACTAACAGAAATATAACAAGTGTAGTTAGTTTTTAGTCCCCAGTGATACTGGGGGGCAGTTAGAGATCGGCAATAAGTGATACTGTGATTACCATCAGTACTGTACACCTCACCTCTGGTGGATTGGTGACAATTGCTGGAATTTAATGGTGGTAGGATCCCTCTGAGGGGGGTGTTGTCGGAGACCCTGTTTCGGAGGTCAGTAGGATCTGGACCGCACCCGACACTGTCATTCCTGTCAAGTGTCCACCCCCAGGATTTTGACCCAGCGACAGTGAAGGAATGGTGATATATTTCTAGTTCAGGATGGTGAGTGGCTTGGAGGGGAACTTCCAGCTGGTGGCATTCCCAGGTGCTCTTGTCCTTCTAGATGGTAGTGGTCGTGGGTTTGGAATCGTACAATCGTACAGTCCCTACAGTGCAGAAGGAGGCCATTCGGCCCATTGAGTCTGCACCGACCACAATCCCACCCTATTCATATAACCCCACATATTTACTCTGCTAATCCCCCTGACACTAGGGTCAATTTAGCATGGCCAATCAACCTAACCCACACATCTTTGGACCATAGGAGGAAACCGGAGCACCCGGAGGAAACCCACATAGACACGGGAAGAATGTGCAAACTCCACACTGACAGTGACCCGAGGCCGGAATTGAACCCGGATCCATGGCGCTGTGAGGCAGCAGTGCTAACCACTGCCGCTATTAATCATAATGATTAATCACTAATGAAAAACACCTACAATGGCTACACCATCCAAACATCCACACCTCCCGTTATGGCTACCTCCTTGTGGTTATCAGCGTTCTCACACGCTGTCGCTTGGTCAGCTTGTTTGTGCTGCCCATCTGCAAGTGTGGGAACTGCACTGAAACATCTTAGTAAGAAGTCTCACAACACCAGGTTAAAGTCCAACAGGTTTATTTGGTAGCAAATACCATAAGCTTTCGGAGCACTGCTCCTTCGTCAGATGGAGTGGTCTCTGAAACATCTTCACAGCAACTTCCCAGGGAACTGTGTTGTACTCAATTCACAGGGGAATTCTATCGCATTCAATGATTTCACCCCTTCAGAGCAATTGAAAGTAAAAATATTTACTTGGAGGAAGATTAATTTTCGTGGAGAGACAACAGATCTGGCCCAGCTTAACTGGAGTTAAAGATTGGCAGACAAAACTGTAATTGAACAATGGGATGTCTTGATAGACAAGACAGTTTAGGTACAGTCAATGTATATTCCTACAAGGCCGCAAAGCCGATTTCCATATTCATAACATGCTTTGCATATCATTAGTGAATCCTGGAAAGTATCATCCGGGCTCACTTGCCCTTATCTGCTTGCCAGTCGAGGTCCTCACCAGTGAGAATCATGTATGGTCCTCACCGATGGAGACCAGATGGCCTTGCTGGTGGAAACGGAGGCCACTGAAGCCCCCTGGGTAGTTGAATGTGTGTGACCTAAGGACCTGAGTTCCTGCAGTGCATCTTGTAGGTTATACACATGGCTGACACTATTCATCGGTGGCGGAGGGAGTGGATGTTTGTGGGTGGGCTGCCAATCAAGCCAGGCTGCTTTTTCCTGGATGGTGTCAAGCATCTTGAGTGTTGTTGGAGCTGCACCCATCCAGGCAAGTGGAGAGTATTCCATTCTGACTTGCGCCTTGTAGATGGTGGGCAGTCTTTGTGGAGTCAGGAAGTGAGTTACTCACCGCAGGATTCCCAGCCTTTGACCTGCTCTGCTGGCCACAGTATTTATATGGCTAGTCCGGTGCAGTTTCTGGTCAATGGTAACCCCCAGGATGTTAATGGTGGGGGATCCAGCGATGGTAATGCCATTGAATGTCAAAGGGCAATGGTTAGATTCTCTTTTATTGCAGCTGGTCATTGCCTGGCACTTGTGTGGCATGAATGTTACTTGACACATGTCCACCTAAGCCTGGATATTGTCCAGGTCTTGCTGCATTTGGACATGGACTGCTTCAGTATCTGAGGAGTCACAAATGGTGCTGAACATTGTGCAATCATGGGCGAACATCCCCATTTCTGACCTCATGATGGAAGGGAGGCCGTTGATGAAGCAACTGATGATGGTGGAATTATTTACCACAAGGGGCTGTAGAGGTTGGGTCATTAGGTATGTTCAAGGCTGAGATAGACAGATTTTTTTTTAAGTTGAGGATTATCACATCAGATCAGTCATGATCTAATTGAATGGTGGAGCAGGCTTGATGGGCTAAATGGCCTACTTCTGCTCCTATGTTTTATGATCTTATGATCTCCACCACTGGTGGGGTGCCAGAGGTAGCTGGAAGGTGTTCTCAATTGGCCACTTAATTGGCTCAATTGGCTGCTGGGCTGGGATACCGTCTGCCATCTTCCCCACCACTGGCAGGATGGCATTGCATGGGAAGATGACGGGCACACCATCTCCCATCTTTCATATACATTTTATGGGCCACAGCCTCCCATCTGGTCCCCAAAGGGCTGGTAAAATCCTGCTGAATGCTCCAGTTGTGTGTTCCAGTCAGGTGGCCACACTTGTTGTGTCGACCTCCTCACATTCCTCAACAATATTACATTGCTATCAGAATATTAGTTCATCTCTGGGGTGGTGAGATTGTTTTATGAGGAGAGATTGAGGAGACTGGGTCTGGGGTGGCATGGTGCACAGTGGTTAGCACTGCTGCTTCATAGCACTAGGGGCCCAGGTTCGATTCCCGGCTTGGGTCACTGTCTGTGTGGAGTTTGCACGTTCTCCCCATGTTTGCGTGGGTTTCCTCCGGGTGCTCCGGTTTCCTCCCACTCTCCAAAAGACATACTGGTTAGGTGCATTGGTCACGCTAAATTCTCCCTCAGTGTACCCGAACAGGCGCCGGAGTGTGGAAACTGGGGGATTTTCACAGTAGCTTCATTGCAGTGTTAATGTAAGCTGACTTGTGACATTAATAAATAAACATAAAGACTGTATTCCTTTAAGTTTGGAATAATGAGAGTGAGTGACCTCTTGGTAATGTACAATCCTCACAGAGTGTGACAGGCTGGATGTAGATGAGATGTTTCACCTGTCTAGTGAGTCTAAAACTGGGGCACACAATTTCACAATAAGGGAAAAAGCCATTTAAGATTGAGATGGGGAGGAATTTCTTCACTCAGAGGGTCAAGGGCAAAATCTATTTGGTTAGAGCTGAGGAACAAAAGATGTACAGTTATATTGCTCGGTACAGATGAATCTTTGGAATTCTCTGCCCTGGAGGCCTGTGGAAGCTCAATCACTGAACATTTTCATCGCTGGAACCAGAACCAGGGGTCACAGTCTGAGGATTCAGTGTAGACACAGTAAGAAGTTTAACAACACCAGGTTAAAGTCCAACAGGTTTATTTGGTAGCAAAAGCCACACAAGCTTTCGGAGCTCTTAGCCCCTTCTTCAGGTGAGTGGGAATTCCCACTCACCTGAAGAAGGGGCTAAGAGCTCCGAAAGCTTGTGTGGCTTTTGCTACCAAATAAACCTGTTGGACTTTAACCTGGTGTTGTTAAACTTCTTACTGTGTTTACCCCAGTCCAACGCCGGCATCTCCACATCATGATTCAGGGTAGACCATTTAGGACGGAGGTGAGGAGACATTTCTTTACCCAAAGAGTGGTGGGCCTGTGGAATTTGTTACCACAGGAAGTAGTTGATGCCAAAACATTGAATGTATTCAAGAGGCGGCTGGATGTAGCACTTGGGGCGAATGGGATCAAAGGTTATGGGGAAAAAGCAGGATTAGGCTACTGAGTTGGATGATCAGCCATGATCGTGATGAATGGCGGAGCAGGCTCCAAATGGCCTCCTCCTGCTCCTATCTCCTATGTTTCTATGTTTCTGTGATAGATTACTGGAGACTATTGACATCAAGGGGTATGGAGATGGTGTGGGAAAGTGGCAGTGAGGTAGATCAGCCTTAGCGGAGCAGGCTTGATGGGCTGAATGGCCCTATATTCCTACATCCCTAATATCTCTTTTCTCCCCGACGTGTCTTTTTTTTTAATTCATTTTTTACTGGATGTGGGTGTCGCTGGCTGGGCCAGCATTTATTGCCCATCCCTAACTGCCCTCCATTTCAGAGGGCATTTGAGAATAAAATACATTGCCTGCAAAGTGATAAATGTTTAGAGCCTTGTCTCCCAAACTTCATCAGCAAGGTGACAGTGCCCCTGTGCTTCACCTCCTCAAATTTATCAATGAGATTACAGCATCCCTTTACCTTTTGCTGCACGGCCGCCCTTTGAGAAGTGACCTCAGTGTTAATGGGTCACAGTCTCAATTTACTGATCAAATGCCTCTTGAACAGACGGTGTACAGCAGGGCTGAGTTGGTATGACATTCAACTCTCATTTGCACAGCAGTCAGTTCAATTTATTTGATGTTTCAGCAATCTGTCCCATTCAGGGAGCTCATCAAAATGTTTATTAACGGATAATTGGTAACAATAAGTAACATGCTGTTTCAATAAGATTTCAGATTGTGAGGACTTGAGGGCCTGACGATGAAGTGTTTTAGTCAGCGGCTATATTCCAACGTTTCTACTCTCCAATTTGCCAACTCCATCCTCCACCCTCCAGACAGCTGAGCTCCTCAAAACATTCTGCTATCCCGACCCTAACTTGCCCCCAAATTCTGTTCAACCGGCTGATCCAGGCTGGCTCCCGGTCCACAGTTAAAAGTCATATCCATATTTTCAAATCCCTCCACACCATCATAACTCCCTATTCCGACCAGAAAGCGTGGATTGCAGAAGTAGGCCATTCGGCCCATCAACTCTGCCTCGCCATTGAAGGGGATCATGACTGATCTGATATGATAATCCTCAACTCCACTTTCCTGTCTAATTCCCTTGATTCCCACATTTGTGGGCAACATGAAATATGCTAAGACTGTAAACGATGAGGAGGATAGTATAGAGCTAACATCCCGCAGTGTCTTACACGTGTTGCACGATTAATAGTTTGCAGCCATTTTTCAAAGGTAGATCAGTAGGCATCAGGGTTTCTAACCTCCTGCTGGGTTCCAAAGTCTCCCTTAATATAAGCTCCCGAGTGGGTCAATCGAAATATCCCTGGAACGAAACACGTTATGCTCGCCCTAATGCCAAAATCAAAACAATTTGGGGTCTAGGCTAACTTCATAACATACCTTGGAGTTTCTGAACTGGTCCCTAACAATATGTTCGTTTGGATTGTCACTCAAACGTTAAGGCTTTCACTCCTGGCAATTGCAGACCAGTTGGAACATGTATCCATCTTCGAACTCCAAATTGGTGCTTCAGGCAACAATATCCCTCATCTTTTTTGACGATTGTGCCTTTAAATTGAACATGTGTTCTGGAAATGGAATTGCACTTGCCTTGGGCAACAGAGGAATGGCTAAAATTAAGGTAAAGCTCTGTTTTATGTTGTTTTACTGCGGACCACGGACACAATAAAATCATTTGCAAGAAATCTTGTTGATTTATGAAGAATTGAAATCTAAGCTAAACTAAAAGCTGGGCCAGATCTGCTCCAGCTCTAGCCCATGTTCATCCTTGGCTTTCCCTGGTGCCATCATTGGTGGTTCTGCCCTCAGTTGCCTGGGCCCAACTTCTGGAATTCCCATCCTGTAACTTTTCCATCTCTCTCTCTCTCTCTCCTCCTCTCTTTCCTCCTTTTGAGAACTTCCTCAAAAGCTGCTTCATTGGTGAACTTGTTCCTTTTCTGTTTTGGTGTCAAGCTTCATTTGATGATGCTGCTATGAGATATCTGGGCAGGTTTGGCTATACTGAAGGCACTAGAAAAATGTAAGGTGTTGTTGTTTAAAGATCCCCAATGCCGACACTATAGTTAAGAAAGCCTCTACTTTCTCAAAAGACTAAGGAAATTTGGCATGTCAGCTACGACTCTCACCAACTTTTACAGATGCACCACAGAAAGCATTCTTTCTGGTTGTATCACAGCTTGGTATGGCTCCTGCTCTGCCCAAGACCACAATAAACTACAAAAGGTCGTGAATGTAGCCCAATCCATCACGCAAACCAGCCTCCCATCCATTTACACTGTTAAAACCTCCCGCTGCCTCGACAAAGCAGCCAGCATAATTAAGGACCCAACACACCCCCGGACATTCTCTCTTCCACCTTCTTCCGTCGGGGAAAAGATACAAAAGTCTGAGGTCACGCACCAACCGACTCAAGAACAGTTTCTTCCCTGCTGCTGTCAGACTTTTGAATGGACCTACCTTGCATTAAGTTGATCTGTCTCTACACCCTAGCTATGACTGTAACACTACATTCTGCACTCTCTCCTTTCCTTCTCTATGAACGGTATGTTTTGTCTGTACAGCGCGCAAGAAACAATACTTTTTACTGTTTGTTAATACATGTGACAATAATAAATCAAATCAAATCAAATCTTGTTCAAATGTTTTTTATTCTCTACCAAAATCCTTAAAGGTTTCAATGGAATGGTCCTTCTGTAATTCATTTTTGCTGCAATTTAATTTCTGAGCATGCAGCAAAGCCAGAATACCTTCTACCGTACGAGAGGTGGAATGTGTTCTTAAATTATATATAATTAATTTATTAATTTGAAAAAAAGTACAGGGGGAAAATGAGGATTTGTTTGCACAGCAAGGACCTGGAATGTGCTGCCTGAAAGGGTGATGGAAGCAGATTGAATAGTAACATTCAAAAAAGAATTAGAGGTGGTGGCATAGTGGGATTATCACTGGACTAGCAATCCAGGGTCATGCTCTGGGGACCCGGGTTCGAATCCCACCATGGCAGATGGTGAAATTTGAACTCAATAAAAAATCTGGAATTAAAAGTCTTATGTTAACCATGAAACCATTGTTGATTGTTGTAAAAGCCCATCTGGTTCAATAAGGGAAGGAAATCTGCCATCCTTACCTGGTCTGGCTTACACGTAACTCCAGATCCACAGCAATGTGGTTTACTCTCAAATGCCCTCTGAAATGGAGGGCAGTTCAGGATGGGCAATAAAGGCTGGCCCAACCAGCGAAGACAAGATCCTGTAAAAATAACTAAATACTTGAACAGAAGAGGGGGAGTCGGGCTAATTAGATAGCTCTTTAAAAGACAAGAACAGCCATGCTGGGCTGAATGGTCTTCGAGCAGAGTCTGGGAAAGAGTGGACTGGATATGCGAAATTCAGCAAGAAGATTAGCATGACAAGACATTAGCCAGACATATAATAGGTCTTATATCGGTAAACCTCTCTCAAACTGATGGCAGCCAGTGTCTGAAGTGGGTGCGTCATTCACTTACGTTTTACATTCAGTCGGCCGACAACCTCGGCGTTCCCAAAGGTGTTCCACACCTCGCAGATGTACCTTCCTGTATCCGCTGGGCCTGTCTTCATAATGAGCAGCCCAGTGACAGTTTGCCTGAACCTGCTGTCTCGTGCTAGGGGGGCATTGTCCTTCACCCAGCGGTATTTCGGGGCAGGATGCCCGGAGGCTTTACAAGGCAATTCGACCCGTTGATCCGCCATGACCGTTCGGTGGTCAAATCCATCCAGAACTGTCGGAGCCGAATTGGCAGGATCTGTGTTTGGGGCGGGGGGGGGGGGGGGGGGGGGGAATCACAGTCATATTTGATAAATGAAATTACGACAAGCTTCAAATTTCCACACAAAACTCAACAAAGTGAGAGGATGTTTGCTATTAACATTCAAATTGCCAACAGTGCTGCTCCTTTCCCTAAACCCCACCCCACCAACCACCCTCTCCAGGTTGACTTCTGTTGGGGTGGAGGAAGCCCACAATAGTTTGAGTTAAGAGAGCCCACCAATGTCTCTACTTTCTCAGGAGGCTAAGGAAATTTGGTATGTCCATTACAACTCTTACCAACATTTACAGATGTACCATAGAAAGCATTCTTTCTGTTGTATCACAGCTTGGTATGGCTCCTACTCTGACCAAGACCGCAAGAAACTACAAAGAATTGTGAATGTAGCAAACCAGTCTCCCATCCATTGACTCTGTCTACACTTCCCGCTGCCTCGGAAAAGCAGCCAGCATAATCTAGGATTCCAGGCACCCCAGACATACGCTCTTCCACCTTCTTCCATCGGGAAAAATACAAAAGTCTGAGAACATGTACCAACCGACTCAAGAACAGCTTCTTCCCTGCTGCCATCAGACTTTTGATGGACCTACCTTTTTTAAGTTGATCTTTCTTGACATCTTAGCTATGACTGTAACACTACATTCTGCACTCTCTCCTGTCCTTCTCTATGAACAGTACGCAAGAAACAATGCTTTTCACTGTATACTAATACATGTGACAATAATGAATCAAATCAAATCAAAACAATGGACATCTCTTCTCACACCTTGCTCCAAGTCTGCATTAGACTCTATGGTGAACATTGACAGCAACTCAACCAAGAAGGGCATCAAAGCTGAAATCATTCCGGTCTTCACCTATTATCAACACTCGGACTGGAAACCTTGGCTACTCTCGCCTACCCAGTCACAAATGCTCCGGCCCTCTAGAGCAGCAATGGGTGTTAACTTGATACTCCCACCTCTAGATCAGAATGTGGTGCGTTCAAACTTGACTGATTTTGTAATCTAGTCCAATGCTATCTACAACCCACGCTTTGAAATTTCCTTCTAAAACCCCTCTGCCTCCTTTAAAATTCCCCTTAAAACCCACCTCTTCAACCAAACCTTTGCTCGCCTCTTCTAATTATTCCAATAAGTGCCTTGGGATGCTCCTGCTACCTTATAGCTGCTAATTTGCCATGACCGCTGAACTATACAACAGTTATGTTTTGAAATATACCTTTAGTTCAAAGTAAAACAGGTAATCCCAGATAAACAGCCCAGAGACATGCCCATGTGATCCAGTTGACATGGGGAGTGAAATTCAAACAGAAATCCAGTTTTCACATTTCACAGTATTTCACAGAAAAGGACAGCTGTTGTTTCTGACATCTGAGACAAAAGGTTTCTGCAGTTGGAAAGCAGGGTGAACTGACAACTAAACAGGGGGCAGGATTTCCCCACCGCATTCGCCCCAAGGCTGGAAATTCCCATCGAGGTCAACAGACCTTTGCATGGTCCGCCACCGTCTGCTGCGATTCCCATGGCGGGCAGGACATGAAAATTCTACCCAGGATGTTTTTAATAGTTTGGTTTCTGTTCAAAAGAAAGGGAACCGAACAGATGGCTCTTTCAGATTTAAGGAACAGTGAGCTGTTGAGGTGGAGTGGAACGATTGTCGAAGGACACCAGAGGTTTCAACTGGGGAGAAATGAACATGCGCTGGAGAGCTTTGAGTGGCAGCGGGACTGTTCCTATGGTGCTATACATCAGGCAAAAGCACAGTGCACAGTGAAAGGGTTTTGTATGATATATTTTGGCTGCATTAGTTAGTTAATGAGAAAGTACCTTTTCTTTGATTTGAAGTATTAGTTTGTTTGTCAAAGTAAAAATTGTTAAAGATGAGGTTCCTTTCCATCAGTCGCTGGGAAATTCACCTCTTTTTAAAAGTTATCGGTCTCCACGGAGATTGTAACAATACAAATGCAAGTTGTTAGCGTTTAACATATCTCCAGCACATCTCAAAGTGTATCACATCCACTGAATTATTTTCCAATTGTAGTCATTGTTATGCAGATAGCAAAGTCCCACAAGCAGCAATGAAATACTCCGAGCAAAAGCAAAATATTGCGAATGCTGAAAATGGGAAATTGGAACAGAAAATTCAGGACAGGCAACAGCTGGGGAGAAAGAAAGAGAGTTAGTGGGCGGAATTTTACCATCCCGCCCACCACGGGAATCGGAGCAGTCGAGGGACGGACCATGGGAAGGTCCGTTGACCTCGGGTGGGATTTTCTGGTTTCGGGACGAGCGAGGCCAGAAAATTCCGCCCAATATTTCAGGTGGATTACCTTTCACAGAAATGGTTGATGACGTATCGACTGTACCGATAGTCAGCTGTGTTCCCCTCCCCACAGATGTGCCTAAGTTAGTAACTGAACTGCTTTACTCCCTTTGTTTCTTCAAATGATAAACACTAACATACAAAAGTATGAGTTAGGAGCAGGAGTAGGCTACGCGGCCCTTCAAACCTGCTCCGCCATTCAATTAGATCATGGTTGATCTGACTGTAACCTGTCATGAGATCTTGTACATTCACCTGAACCTTGGCTTAATGACGGATTTTTTTCTTTAATGGTATATGAGCCTGACTGGCTAGGCCAACATTTATTGTCCATCCCTGACTGCCCTGTGAAGGTGCCAGTGCGCCGCCTTCTTGAACAACTGCATTCTGACTGGTGTAGGTACATCCACTTATAGGGACAGATCTAAGATTTTGACCCTGTGACGAAACAGCAAGTTTCCAAACCAGGATGGCTTGTGGCTTAGAGGGGGAACTTGCAGGTTCCATGTGTTGACTGCCCTTGACATTCTAGGTGGTAGAGATCATGGGTTTGGAAGGTGGAAGATGCTCTCTAAGGAGGTTGGTGATTTGCTGCAGTGCATTGGGTGTATCTGGAGTCACGTGTAGGCCAGACCAGGTAAGGAAAGCACAGCAGATTTTCTTAGTGAAACAGATGATAATGGCTTCCTGGTCATCATTAGACTTTTCAAATGTCATTACCTGCCATGAGGGGATTCGAACCCAGGTCCTCAGAGCATCAGTCTAGATCTCTGGATTCTTAGTCCTGTGTTCAATGACAGTACCACCACACCACCACCTCCCCTAGTAAATATGTTTCACTTGAAATCCATACTGGATTTATTGCTGATAATCTTATATTCATGGCCCCTTGTTTTGGACTCGCCCACAAGTGGAAACCCCGCCTCTATGTCTGACCTGCCAATCCCCTTTATGATTTTTACATCGCTTTTCTGCAAGAAGTGACCCAGGATGTTTTGACATTCCTGATAGCTGTACCACTCAGTTCAAGACTTTGGTGAGATCACATCTGGCATAGTGTGTGCAATTTTGGTTTCCACGTTAGGAAAGAGGATAGTTGCACTGGGGGGGGCGATAAAGCAAAGATACGCTAGATTAGTCCGTGGGATGAAGCGGTTGTCCTTTGGTGAGAGATTGAGTAAATTGGGCTCATATCCTCTGGAATTTAGAAGAATGAGAGGCTTTGAAACATACAAGATTCTGAAGGGCCTTGATAGGATAGACGCTGATATATTTCCTGACCAGTGGAAACAAAACCACGGGGACATTGTCTCAGGATAAAAGGCAAATCATTTAGGACTGAGATGGCATGAGCGGCTGCTGCCTCACAGTGCCAGGGACCTGGGTTCAATTCCGGGCCTCTGGTCATTGTGTGGAGGTTGCACGTGCTCCCCTGTGTCTGATTGGGTTTTCTCCGGGTGCTCCGGCTTCCCCCCACACTCCAAAGATGTGCGGGTTAGGTTGATTAGCCATGCTAAATTGCCCCTTAGTGTCAGGGGGATTAGTAGCATAAATACCTGGGGTTATGGGGATAAGGCCTGGGTGGGATTGTTGTCAGGGCAGATTTGATGGGTCGAACTGGATGGATTCTATTCTATGACTCTATGAGTTCATAGAGTTCATAGAGTCATAGAGGTTTACAGCATGGAAACAGGCCCTTCGGCCCAACTTGTCCATGCCGCCCTTATTGTTTTTTTAAAACCCTAAGCTAATCCCAATTGCCTGCATTTGGCCCATATCCCTCTATACACATCGTGCCCATGTAACTATCTAAATGCTTTTTAAAAGACAAAATTGTACCCGCCTCTACTACTACCTCTGGCAGCTTGTTCCAGGCACTCACCACCCTCTGTGTGAAAAAATTGCTCCTCTGGATACTTTTGTATCACTCCCCTCTCACCTTCAACCTATGCCCTCTAGTTTTAGACTCCCCTACCTTTGGGAAAAGATATTGACTATCTAGCTGATCTATGCCCCTCATTATTTTATAGACCTCTATAAGGTCACTCCTCAGCCTTCTACGCTCCAGAGAAAAAAGTCCCAGTCTATTCAGCCTCTCCTCAAGTCCATCAAGTCCCGGTAGCATCCTAGTAAATCTTTTCTGCACTCTTTCTAGTTTAATAATATCCTTTCTATAATAGGGTGACCAGAATTGCACACAGTATTCCAAGTGTGGCCTTACCAATGTCTTGTACAACTTCAACAAGACATCCCAACTTCTGTATTCAATGTTCTGATCGATGAAACCAAGCATGCTAATTGCCTTCTTCACCACTCTGTCCACCTGTGACTCCACTTTCAAGGAGCTATGAACATGTACCCCTAGATCCCTTTGTTCTGTAACTCTCCCCAACACCCTACCATTAACTGAGTAAGTCCTGCCCTGGTTCAATCTACCGAAATGCATTACCTCGCATTTGTCTAAATTAAACTCCATCTGCCATTCGTCAGCCCACTGGCCCAATTGATCAAGATCCCGCTGCAATTGGAGATAATCTTCCACACTGTCCACCATGCCACCAATCTTGGTGTCATCTGCAAACTTACTAACCATGCCCCCTATATTCTCGTCCAAATCATTAATATAAATGACAAATAACAGTGGGCCCAGCACTGATCCCTGAGGCACACCGCTGGTCACAGGCCTCCAGTTTGAAAAACAACCCTCTACAACCACCCTCTGGCTTCTGTCAAGAAGCCAATTTTGTATCCATTTAGATACCTCACCCTGGATCCCGTGAGATTTAACCTTATGCAACAACCTACCATGCGGTACCTTGTCAAAGGCCTTGCTAAAGTCCATGTAGACAACATCAACTGCACTGACCTCATCTACCTTCTTGGTTACCCCTTCAAAAAACTCAATTAAGTTCATTCAAAGGATTGTGAATCTTTGGAATTCTCTGCTGCAGAAGGTTGCTTGAATATATTTATGGATGTGATGGACAGGTTTTTGGTCTCTCATGAAATGAAGGGACATGGGGAGCAGGCCAGAAAGTGGAGTTGATACACAAGATCAGCCAAGATTGTATTGAATGGCGAAGCAGGTTTGACTGGCCATATTGCCTACTTCTATTTCTTGTGTTCCAGTATCATCAATGCAAACCTCTTTTTTGCATATTCATAGAAATCATAGAGACTCTACAGAGCAGAAGGAGGCCATTCAGTCCATCAAGTCTGCACCTAGGCCCTATCCCCATAGCCCCACATATTTACCCCAATAATCCCTCCAACTGATGCATCCTGGGAGACTAAGGGGCAATTTATCATGGCCAATGCACCTAACCCGCACATCTTTGGACTGTGGGACGAAATTGTAGCATCCGGAGGAAACCCACGCAGACACAGGAAGAACATGCAAACTCCACACAGACAGTGACCCAAGCCAGGAATCAAACCCAGGTCCCTGGAGCTGTGAGGCAGCAGTGCTAACCACTGTGCCACTGTGCCACCCATGTTCTCCCTGCGTACTTTCCTCTTCTTGTTTTCACTAGATAATGCAACAGCAGAAGGAGACGGCGTTTCTCATGGCCCCACGTGGGTACATGGAAGAGGGGCTTACCTGAAACAAACAGCCGGGCACTGTTGCTCTGCCTCGTTTCACCAGTGTATCTGTGCCGCGTGATACAACGGTAATTGTACAAGCCATCCTCGTTCTGTACGTCTAATATATACAAGGCTCCGGTAGGCGTAATGTGGAATCTAGATCCTGAAAAACACAACAATTTGAGACACAATTAGTTCTTTTCCTGACAGGCACATTACAAAATAACAAAATAAAGTGAAGTAAAGTTTATTTATTAGTCACGAGTAAGGCTTACATTAACACTGCAATGAAGTTACTGTGAAATTTCCCTAGTCACCACACTCCGGCGCCTGTTCGGGTCACTGCACTTAACCAGTATGTCTTTCAGACTGTGGGAGGAAACCGGAGCACCCAGAGGAAACCCACGCAGATATGGGAAGAATGTGCAAATTCCACACAGACAGTGACCCAAGCCGGGAATCGAACCCAGGTCCCTGACGCTCTGAGGCAGCAGTGCTAACCACTGTGTCATCGTGCCACAGTAATAATATTACTGAAGGGTGATGCGTGGAATGTGTGAAATTAATCCTCACTGCCAGCTCTAGCTGGAATGGTAATGAATCTACAACCTGGTGGTATACACTACACAAGTTTTGTTTAAATTTTTCATGAGCTTGAAAACTGTTGCCAAGATGTGGAATTTCAAACCAAGTTAGACCAGGAATTGAGTCTGCAGAGAGAATCTGAACTATTGTTCTATGATCTTCATTGGGAAGAAGATCAGACATGGTACAAAATCAGTTGTAGATTCACCACAAGCCTGCTTCACATTTAGGTATAAACCAATTCTACTCGCCCTCCAGCCAGAGTACCTGAACTGGAAAGTTCACGAAAATACGGAGGTGATTTTTTTTTAAAATTGAAGTTTAAGTTTACTTATTTGCATCAGAAGTAGACTTACATTAACACTGTAATGAAGTTGCTGTGAAAATCCCCAGTCGCCACACTCCAGCGCTTGTTCAGGTACACTGAGGGAGAATTTAGCTTGGCCAATGCACCTAACCAACACATCTTTCGGACTGTGGAGGGAAACTGGAGCACCCGGAGGAAACCCACGCAGACACGGAGGGAACCTGCAAACTCCACACAGACAGTGATCCAAGCTGGGAATCGAACCCGGGTCCCTGGTGCTGTGAAGCAGCAGTGCTAACCACTGTGCCAAAGATTCTTCCTTGGTTAAGCCATTTCAGCTAAGTGTTTGTTGGATTTTAATTAGTGAACACCAATTTTCTTTGGTGTTTATATTTGAAGGATTTGGCTTTTATCAAATTATTAGAATTTGCTGCATTGGATTTGTTTTATCTAAAGAAAGAAATGTCAGAGGTAATAGTGGATGCGTTAGTGATTATTTATCAAAACTCGTTGCATTCTGGGGTAGTGCCGGTTGATTGGAAAACGGCTAATGTTACGCCGCTGTTTAAAAAAGGAAGGAGACAAAAGGCGGGTAACTATAGGCCGGTCAGCTTAACATCTGTAGTAGGGAAAATGCTGGAATCCATTATTAAAGAGGAGATAGCAGGGCATCTGGATAGAAATGGTTCGATCAATCAGACGCAGCATGGATTCATGAGGGGAAAGTCGTGCTTGACGAACATGTTGGATTTTTATGAAGATGTGATGTTGATGGAGGAGAACCGGTGGATGCGGTGTTTTTGGATTTCCAAAAGGCGTTTGATAAGGTGCCCCATAAAAGGCTGCTGAAGAAGATTAGGGCACACGGAGTTGGGGGTAGTGTGTTAAAGTGGATTGGGGACTGGCTATCCGACAGGAAGCAAAGAGTCGGAATAAATGGGTGTTTTTCCGGTTGGAGGAAGGTAACTAGTGGCGTGCCGCAGGGATCGGTACTCGGGCCGCAACTATTTACCATTTATATAGATGATCTGGAGGAGGGGACGGAATGTAGGGTAATGAAGTTTGCAGACGACACAAAGATAAGTGGAAAAGTGAATCGTGTGGAGGACGGAGAAGATCTGCAGAGAGATTTGGACAGGCTGAGTGAGTGGGCGAGGATATGGCAAATGGAGTATAACGTTGATAAATGCGAGGTTATACATTTTGGAGGAAATAATAACAAATAGGATTACTATCTCAATGGAAACAAATTAAAACATGCTACCGTGCAAAGGGACCTGGGGGTCCTTGTGCATGAGACGCAAAAGCCCAGTCTGCAGGTACAACAGGTGATCAAGAAGGCAAATGGGATGTTGGCCTATATCACGAGGGGGATAGAATATAAAAGCAGGGATGTCTTGATGCACCTGTACAGGGCATTGGTGAGGCCGCAGCTGGAATACTGTGTGCAGTATTGGTCCCCTTATATGAGGAAGGATATATTGGCATTGGAGGGAGTGCAGAGAAGGTTCACCAGGTTGATACCGGAGATGAGGGGTTTGGATTATGAGGAGAGGCTGAGGAGATTGGGTTTGTACTCGTTGGAGTTTAGAAGGATGAGGGGGGATCTTATGGAGACTTATAAGATAATGCGGGGGCTGGATAGGGTGGAGGCGGAGAGATTCTTTCCACTTAGTAAGGAAGTTAAAACTAGAGGACACAGCCTCAAAATAAAGGGGGGTCGGTTTAAGACAGAGTTGAGGAGGAACTTCTTCTCCCAGAGGGTGGTGAATCTCTGGAATTCTCTGCCCACTGAGGTGGTGGAGGCTACCTCGCTGAATATGTTTAAAGCGCGGATGGATGGATTCCTGATCGGTAAGGGAATTAAGGGTTATGGGGATCAGGCGGGTAAGTGGTACTGATCCACGTCAGATCAGCCATGATCTTATTGAATGGCGGGGCAGGCTCGAGGGGCTAGATGGCCTACTACTGCTCCTATTTCTTATGTTCTTATGTTAAAGGAAATTAGGATAAATTCTGTGTGAGTGTATTCCTGGTGTAAAGTTTCGCAGGACAGGACCATGTTCCTGGGGGGATTACACAGTACAGTCTTGGCTTTGAACTAGCTGAATAAGGGATGACTATTTCCTCTGGTTGAGGACTCAGCATTGGGAGACGAGGTCACCAACTCAGGTAGTGAGAAGAGATCAGAATAAATAAGGCGGAGGTGGCAATCTTACCAAAAAGATTCTAAGTGCTGAATGAGTGTGAAAATGGGAGAGTTTCAGATCTGTTTTTTGGGTGAGTTGAAAAATGCAATCTTACACCACTTTGTGCAAAAATTATTTGTGTTTCCTGCCTGCAGAGGAAGGAGGCGGGGCCTACTCTTGCCAGAAGGCCGACTGCTTACATCAGAGTGTGCAATTGTGCATGCACGGATCTTTCTCTGTTTTGTGTAACTGTTCTACAGGTGCGAGACTGATCACGCTGATATCTGGGCCTGGTTCAGATACCACAAGAGGCGAGAACTCAGATGCCCATTGACCAGGGGGAGGAGAAGGTAAGATTGTCCCCAGAGAGTTGGGAGAGCCTTGAGTACCTTACACATGCAGCAGTTGAGGCAATGACCATTGCTAAAACCTTATGAAGCAGAGGAAGATCACCAGTTATGCTGAGTGAGGGGAGGCTCTCATAGAGACTTATAAAATTCTAACAGGACTGGACAGGGTGTTTGCAGGGAGGATGTTCCCGATGGTGGGGTGTCCAGACCCAGGGGTCACAGTCTGAGGATTTGGGGTAGACCATTTAGGAAGGAGATGAGGAGACATTTCTTCACCCAAAGAGTGCTGAGCCTGTGGAATTCATTACCACAGGAAGTGGTTCATGCCAAAACATTGAATGTATTCAGGAGGCAGCTGGATATAGCACTTGGGGTGAATGGGATCAAAGATTATGGGGAAAAAGCAGGATTAGGCTATTGAGTCCGATGATCAGCCATGATCGTAATGAATGGCGGAGCAGGCTCGAAGGGCCAAATGGCCTCCTCCTGGTTCTATCTTCTATGTTTCTATGGGGAGAGAAGGAGGTGATGGGGATAGGAATAGCTTTGACCCACTCAAGCAAAGAATCAGCATTGACATCAAACAACCACAGAATCATAGGCCAAGCTTTTGTGCTGATAGTTTTATTCATTCTAACATTTGGCCAATTTTGTATTTGTACAAGACTTGTGATGAGTTAATAATCTGTCTGTTTTGGAAACCAAAACTAAATATTCAAATTCAAATGAGAGGATAGGGAAAAGTATTAAAACCAGAACACAAGCCATCCACCATCGATATCACAAAATAACATTATTGCAAACAATTTCAGCACATGCCACATTCGATTCCACCAGTCTCAGTTCTTGGTCCCATACAATATTTTTGAAATATTGGTAGTAACGGCACATTCTGTAGGAACCTGATATCTGGTGACAGCTCCCTACAGTGTTACCAACGCAGGGAAGAATGAAAAGAAAGAAAAGATCCACAAATCATGGCTGTGAATAAAATATTGAAAAGTCAAAATGTTAATATTACAGGCGCCCACAATGTCACAACGAGAAGCAACATTGATAAGGGGAATCCAAAGGCCAAAGCTTCAGGTCCACTCTTTCCAAAATGTCCTCACATCACGAGAACTCAAAGCAACTGATGTAGAAACCATTCATTTGAACTTTAGTGTCTCTGAGTGACTCCAAATATCAATAAACTCTCAAAATTTATGCCTATTTTGTTTGTTAACTATTATGTGAGATAAATAAAGGAGAATGAATATTATAATTTCTATGGAAGCATGGCATCTTCAAAAATGGGCGTGATTTTCCACGTAACCCATGCCATAAGCCAGCGGTGAGGTGTTTTGGTCCTGCCATTGTCAATGGGGTTTCCTGTTGAATGCACCCTTCACCACAGGGAAACCCGTGCCAGGGGTGTGCCATCGGCAAGACCAGAAGATCCTGCTGGCGTTAATGGCCAGAAAATTCTGGCAAATAGAAACATAGAAACATAGAAGATAGGAGCAGGAGGAGGCCATTCGGCCCTTCGAGCCTGTTCCACCATTCATCACGATCATGGCTGATCATCCAACGCAATAGCCTAATCTTGCTTTTTCCCCATAACCTGTGATCCCATTCACGCCATGTGCTATATCCAGCCGCCTCTTGAATGCATTCAATGTTTTGGTATCATCTACTTCCAGTGGTAATGAATTCCACAGGCTCACCACTCTTTGGGTGAAGAAATGTCTCCTCACCTCCATCCTAAGTCGTCTACCCTGAATCCTCAGACTGTGACCCCTGGTTCTGGGCTCCCCCACCATCGGGAACATCCTCCCTGCATCTACCCTGTCTCGATCCGTTAGAATTTTTAAAGTCTCTATGAGATCCCCCCTCATTCATCTGAACTTCAGCGAAAACAATCCTAACCTAGTCAATCTTTCTTCATACATCAGTTCCGCCATCCCCAGAATCAGCCTGGTAAATCTTCGCTGCACTCCCTCGAGAGCAAGAACATCCTTCTTCCTCAGAAAAGGAGACCAAAACTGCACACAATACTCTAGGGGTGGCCTCACCAAGGCCCTGTATAATTGCAACAACACATCCCTGCTCCTGTACTCAAAACCTCTCGCAGTGAAGGCCAACATATCATGTGCCTTCTTTACCGCCTGCTGCACCTGCATGCTTACCTTCAAAAAATGACTTTCAAAGTGAGGTCATTTTTGTAATGTAGGAAGAACAGTCATCATTTTGTGCAAAAGACCCCACCAAGAGCAATGTAATAATGACCAGAGAATCTGTTTTATTGCGGTTGTTGATTGCGGGATTGCGAGATAATTATCTGCCAGAACACTGGGGAGAATTTCCCTTCCTCTTTTTTTGAAATAGTACCATGAAATCTCTTACATCCACCTGAGACAGGGCCTCGCTTTAATGTTTAATCCAGAAGGTGGCACCTCTGACATTGCAGCACATCCTCAGTACTGCACTGGAGCGTTGGTGCAGAATGTTATGCTCAACTCTCTGCAGTCTCACAACGTTCCAACTTAGAGGCAAATAGTGCCACCAACAAAGACGGAGCTAAATGGTGCCTGAGCCCCATTCTTGTACAATTCTCACAGAGGTTTAGAGGTACATTCCAAAGAGCTATTACAAGGGGGCATAACTATAGGGTTCATGGTGGGAGGTATAGGAAGGATATCAGAGGTAGGTTCTTCACGCAGAGAGTGGTTGGGGTGTGGAATGGACTGCCTGCAGTGATAGTGGAGTCAGACACTTTAGGAACATTTAAGCGGTTATTGGATAGGCACATGGAGCACACCAGGATGGTAGGGAGTGGGATAGCTTGATCTTGGTTTCAGATGAAGGTCGGCACAACATCGTGGGCCGAAGGGCCTGTTCTGTGCTGTAATGTTCTATGTTCTATGTTCTAGTAGAACACTGTTATATCTAATTGAAGTAACTGTGGGCACAATAGATAGCTCACTCAGTAAGTACATGGCCCAGCATGTGCAAAGGCTGTAGAGAAAGTCCTAAATGTGATCACTGGCATGTGACTGCATTTGACCTCAGTTCGCAATCTCAGCAAGGTAGCAGTCATGTGATTGTTGACCCCGCCAAAGCTCCCAGAAACTAATCGGTGGGTCCACACTTGAAAAGTCAACTTGTTCCTTTCTGTCCAAAGACGTTGGGTAATTTGTGGAATTTTTCCAGTATTTTTATTTGGCCATTAATTTAGAAAAATAGACATGGGTAGCTAGTCTATGGCTGGCCTATTTAAGTAATGGTATTGAGTCGTCCCAAGTTCAGATCCAGTTGTAAAATTGATTTCAAACATCCGTGGACCAGCAGCTAATGAAAAATAATAGATATATACATAAATTGGACAAGGAGGTAAAAGTGGAACACAAATAGTTCCTTAAAAGAAACACCAACCTTGAATCCTCGGTTTTAAGGCCTCTTTTTGCAAAGTAAAACTTAGTTTAAGTTTATTTATTAGCGTCACAAGTAGGTTTACATTAACACTGCAATGAAGTTGCTGTGAAAATCCCCTAGTCGCCACACTCCAGCACCTGTTTGGGTACACTGAGGGAGAATTTAGCATGGCCAATGCACCTAACCAGCACGTCTTTCAGATGGTGGGAGGAAACCGGAACACTCGGAAGAAACCCATGCAGACATGGGGAGAATGTGCAAACTCCGCACAGTCACCCAAAGCCAGAATCGAACCCGAGTCCCTGTCGCTGTGAGGCAGCAGTGTTAACCACCTGTGCCACCCGTCACATTTGATGCGATTGGCGTTGTGTTAAATGTCTCTAAACGGAGGCAGGTGAAAATTGGGCTGAAATACAGAGCTGCTATGAGGAGATGCCTTGCTGCGAGACTCTCGTGTTTAGGACATGTTTTATCCTGACAGTAAAATTACCCAGTGGAACTGAATCCTGAGAAGCTGTACTACAAAGTAATGTAACGAGTTACCCAGATAATTCAATAAATAAAACTAAACTGACACGCTAAACAATTTTTCCTCCCCTCTATCATTACTAACTGCTTCTATTAGCCAACGAGGACCTAATATCAAAAGCAAATGATTTCTTGGCCTCAGAAATAGCTTATTTACAATTCACAGTCTCGCATAAGTAAGGAGACGACCTTTGAAATCATTTGATTGTAGCCCTCTGAGTTTCAGGGAGGATGAAACAATTGAGTGTTAGGCAACTCAACGACGCTGAGGAATATATGCAATATCCGGCTGATTAAATCTCTGAAAGGTCAAGTCAGCTTGACACAGAAGATGCCACACATGTTTTATGTAAAATATATTGTGGGAATTGTCCATTTAAGGGCAACACAGCAGAAGAGGGTCTCCTGGCCTGGGGGGGGCCCAATGTTTATTTATTTTATTTATTAGTGTCACAAGTAGGCTTATATTAACACTGCAATGAAGTTACTGTGAAAATCCCCGAGTCGCCACACTCCAGCGCCTGTTCGGGTTACACTGAGGGAGAATTTAGCATGGCCAATGCACCTAACCAGCACGTCTTTTGGACCGTGGGAGGAGACACGGGGAGAACGTGCAGACTCTGCACAGACAATGACCAAGCCAGAAATTAAACCCTGGTCCCCGGTGCTCTGAGGCAGCAGTGCTATCCACTCTGCCACTGGGAGCAAGAGTGGGTAATCACCCCAGGCGGTGCTGTCCTCTCTTGGGAAAGAAGGCATCTAAAAGACGTGTAGAGATTGGGGCAGCCAGTGGGCTGCTCTAGGGATGCCGTGGAGGGGTTAGAGGCTGCCAGTGTCTGTACAATTTCCTTATTAATAAATACCCTTTGTGTTCCTGGTGAAGTCTGTGAGCGGGCGATTTTAATGATATGCCTGGCTTGCCTGCAAAAACTACTGGAAATCAAAAACGGGATAATTGAAACAGTCAATGTTATACACTACTTGCTTGTTCAAAGACACCTCAAGTGATGAAAAAACCAAGTAAAATGTATGTTCCAAACTGGGTATACAGAGGGTGCTGTTGGTATGTTTCATTTTCCTTAGTTAAAGTCTTAGCTTGTTCAAACTCAAATAATGGCTTAAATTAGAATGTTTGTATAAGTAGAAAAAGACCCATTGTGACCAAATCAGGAAGCTACTCTCTGTCAAAGAACAAAGAATAAACAGTACAGCACAAGAACAGGCCCTTCGGCCCACCCAGTCTGTGCTGACAAAGATGCCTCTCTAATCTAATATTTTCTTGCCTCTACGTGGTCCATGTCCCTCTATTCCCTGCCTATTCATGTATCTATCCAGATGCCTCTTGAACATTGGTATAGAATCTGCTTCCACCACCTCCTCTGGCAGCGCGTTCCAAGCATTCACCACCTTCTGTGTGAAAAACTTACATCTCTTTTAAACTTTCACCCTCTCACATTCAACCTATGCCCCCGAGTAATTGACCCTTCAACCCTGGGAAAAAGACTCTGACTATCCACTCTATCCAAGCCTATCATAATCTTGTAAACCTCTATCAGGTCCCTCCGCGTCCCTCCGACGCTCCAATGAAAACAATCCAAGTTTGTTCAACCTTTCTTCATAGCAGCTCATTGTGGTTGAACAGCCACATCCTGGGCAGCACGGTGGCACAGTGGTTAGAGGGCAGCACGGTGGCACAGTGGTTAGAGGGTGGCACGGTGGCACAGCGGTTAGAGGGCAGCACGGTGGCACAATGGTTAGAGGGTGGCACGGTGGCACAGTGCTTAGCACTGAAACCTCACAGTGCAGGGACCTGGGTTCAATTCCGGCCTCGGGTGACTGTCTGTGTGGAGTTTGCACATTCTCCCCATGTCGGCGTAGATTTCCTCCAAGTGCTCTGGTTTCCGTCCACCCTCCAAAGATGTGTAGATTATGTAGATTGGCAATGCTAATTTGTCCGTTAGTGTCCAAAGATCTGTAGATTAGATGAATTAGCCATGGTAAATGTGCAGGGTTATGGGGATAAATTTTAAAGTTTAGTTTATTTGTTAGTGTCAGAAGTTGGCTGACGTTAACACTGTAATACTGTGAAAATCCCCTAGTCGCCACACTCCGGCGCCTGTTTGGGTACACTGAGGGAGAATTTAGCATGGCCAATGCACCTAACCAGCACGTCTTTCGGACTGTGGGAGGAAACTGGAGCACCTGGAGGAAACCCACACAGACATGGGGAGAATCTACAGACTCCACACAGACAGTGACCCAAGCCGGGAATAGAACCCGGGTCCCTGGCGCTGTGAGGCAGCAGTGCGAACCGCTGTGATAGGGTGAGAGAGAGGGCCTGGGTAGGATACTTTGTCAGAAAGTTTGTGCAGACCTACTGGGCTGAATGGCCTCCTTCTGCACTGCAGGGATTCTACGATTCTACGATCTTCTGGATGTACAATGGGTGCATGCAAATGTTGTGTGTGTGTGCGCATGTGTGTGTCTGTGTGAGTGTGTGTGTGTGTGTGATTAGATATGCAAATAAGTTTGCAGTGGGTATGTATATGTCAACATGTGTGAGCGAGTGTATTTGTGTCTGCATTTCTATGTGTGCTTGTGATTAGTGTACCTGTATGTGTGAGTGTGCATGCGTGTGAGGGTTTGTATGAGTGTGTGTATGTATGTACATATGTAAGTATGAAGCGTAAGTGTGTGAGTGAATGTGCATTGCAATGAACAAAACCCGAGATATATTGTCTTTTCACCAACCGTGGCAAACAGCCAGCCCGAAATAATGATGTAAAGTAAACGTTTCGCTATGTATATTTGCAACATTGCCTTGTGAAAGAAAGGCGTTTTTTATTAATACAGACAGCCTGTCATCACCAACAAGGACTAAACAGCGAGTCAGCGTTACTTCAAAGCATTCGGAGAGCTCCCGCCATCAGGAATGACATGCGCTGATTGCCCTGCTGATCCCAGGGAACGCTCTCTTCTCCAGGCACATTTAATTTAATCAAACTCACTTTACTGCAGTAAAATCTAATTCCTTCTGACTGTCATCTTTAAATGCAAAGAAATCAGGTTATTATTAATCCAATGTTTTTTGAGAAACTCAGCACATGATTCATCCATAATAGAAAGCTGGGATTTTTTCGCCCTATACATTATTTACCTTTCAAGAAGAGACAACTCAGTCTATCAGTGCTGCTGAAGCATGTCCATTCCCTAATGCTGACTGCTAACAAGTATTGTTTTCTCTCCTGTACTGAACACCATTAACCCTCCACACCCTGGAGGTTTTTATTAAGCTGCCAATGGCTATCAAATGGTTGTATTTTCCATCGCAGTTCCAGAGCCTCACACTTTGCATGGAATCGAACGAACGAAAAGAGAAAACAGATAACACTACACCCAAACAGATAACACACCACCCTTTCCTTCTCCAGGATGGCACGGTGGCACAGTGGTTAGCACTGCTGCCTCACAGCGCCCGCAACCCGGGTTCGATTCCCGGCTTGGGTCACTGTCTGTGGGGAGTTGGCACGTTCTCCCCGTGTCTGCGTGGGTTTCCTCAGGGTGCTCCGGTTTCCTCCCACAGTCCAAAGATGTTCAGGTTAGCTGTGCTAAATTGCCCCTTAGTGTCAGGCGGATTCACTAGGGTAAATGCATGTGGTTATGGGGAAAGGACCTGGGTGGGATTGTGGTCGGTGCAGATTCAATGGGCCGAATGGCCTCCTCCTGCACTGTAGGATGCTATGACTTCTCTCCTATGCACTCTCTGAAAGACTCTATGACTTCTCCCCTACGTACTCTATGTATGTATTGCGCGCAAGAAACAATACTTTTCACTGTATCCAAATACATGTGACAATAAAAAATCAAATAAAAAAGAAAGATTTGCATTTATATAATGCCTATCATCTTTTCGGGACGACTGCATTTTCAACCAACTTTTTAACATTTCTCCACCGTGTTCACTCTTTTTACACGGGTCTGGGTGCAAAGTTTTCAAAGCTGGAGTGGGCGAGAGGGCAGTGGGAGTAGGGTGATAAATGGGTGTGGGGCAATGCAGACCTACAGTGTTGAAAACTCTGCTATATTTAGATATTCAATTCATTGTTACTCCCAATAGGTTGTTTCCGATTGCACTGTGACCCATCCTACTGAACTGACACTCTTTTCAATTTAGGATATTAGTATTTGTGTTACATTTCTCCAATTCAAATTTTGGTTAGATCATCAAGCAAATCTGCCAATTACACAATACCAAATGTACTACGGCCCACCATCTTGGAATATATCGTAGCGGAATTATATCCTGTGTGTAAATCAAGACATGGGCCAATATCTTCCATCTCTGTTTGTGGTCGGGATGCATCATTGAAGTTAATGAAAATTAGTGGAGTTTTGGCTGGAACGCCAGATTCTCCTTTATCCTTGCAACAGATCCCGCTATATACAAGACCAGGGAAGTAGAAAGGGTCGAGAGCTTCAAGTTTTTAGGTGTCCAGATCACCAACAATCTGTCCTGGTCCCCCCATGCCGACACTATAGTTAAGAAAGCCCACCAACGCCTCTATTTTCTCAGAAGACTATGGAGATTTGGCATGTCAGCTATAACTCTCACCAATCTTTACAGATACACATAGAAAGCATTCTTTCTGGTTGTATGGCTTGGTATGGCTCCTGCTCTGCCCAAGACCGCAAGAAACTACAAAGGGTCGTGAATGTAGCCCAATCCATCACACAAACCAGCCTCCCATCCATTGACTCTGTCTACACTTCCCGCTGCCTTAGCAAAGCAGCCAGCATAATTAAGGACCCCACGCACCCCGGGCATTCTCTCTTCCACCTTCTTCCGCCGGGAAAAAGATACAAAAGTCTGAGGTCATGTACCAATCGACTCAAGAACAGCTTCTTCCCTGCTGCCGTCAGACTTTTGAATGGACTTACCTTGCATTAAGTTGATCTTTCTCTACACCCTAGCTATGACTGTAACACTACATTCTGCACTCTCTTCTTTCCTTGTCTATGAACAGTATGCTTTGTCTGTATAGCGCGCAAGAAACAATATTTTCACTGTATGTTAATACATGTGACAATAATAAATCAAATCAAATCAAATCAATCCCACCTCTGAACTGTTCCCCGGCTGAGCAGAGCCATGTCTGCGCAGACCAGTGCGGAACCGGAAGATTCCGCTGGAGGCCAATGGCGTGTCGCCACTGGGAAACATCAAATTGAATCGAATTCAGTGCAAACTCTATTTTACAAATTGGAAAATGGGTGACTTCCAAATTAAGTATTCACAGTGCAACATCACCAAGAAACAGCTTGCTTTAGATTTTCCGCATCTCAGTAAATATTGCTCAGGCTACAGCTCTGAAGCAATATGCTGCTGTTAGTGCTGTCTTATACCGGTCACTTAATGTGGACATGATGGACTGGATTTGATGTTCTCTCACCAGGGGGTTTGAATGTGGGAGGGGGCTTATTAAATCTACCAGAAGGCCTGCCCACCACCTACTCATCTGCCTGCCCCCCCCCCACCAGTTATACCAGTGGCGGGATGACTTTGGCTGGATTGCCCACCAGTGGGCACGCTTAAAGGACATCAATCTGATGTGCTCCTAGGATTTAATTGGTAGCCAAAGAGGCCCGTGCCAAGTGCCCGGCCCAGCGTATTACCCTGGTGGTGGGAAGGGAGGTGGTTTCCCTCCTGAATGGGCCCCCCTGGGCTGAGTGAAAGGCCCATCCCGGACTGTCATCCCTCCCATGTTGCTCTCTCCCCCAATGTCCTTTCCAACCCCAGCTCTCTTCCCCCTTCTGCCCCCCACATTGCAGGCTAGCCGCTAGTGGTCCTGGCGAGATCCACAAACACATACCCACATACTGACCATGCCCACCTCTGCCCCAAAGTGCTTGGAAAGCGGCCAACCACTGAATGGCCGTCAACTCTCTGAAGCCGGACTTCCTGTTCCCACCTCAAGCCTATTAATGAGCAACCGGTCATTACATAATGGTGAGGAAGCAGTCTTCCACTTGGTTAGCTCCCATTTGACTTTTGAACTGCGGGGGAGGGGGGGGAGCAGGGAATCAGGCATAGAGTCATCGGGCAGGATTTTCCGGTCACTCTCGCTCCAAGGCGGGAAATTCCCACCTGAGGTCAACAGCTCTTTGCATGGTCCGAGTCCCGCCCACTCCCGTTCGTGTGGCAGGCAGGCCAGAAACGCTCCACCAATAGAGTTGGACGGTGCAGAAAAGGCCCTTCGGCCCATCGAGACTGCACGGACAATAACTATCACTAAAGTCGGACTAATCCCATTTTCCAGCATTGTCCCATATCATTGAATGTTATGATGTTTTAAGTGCCCATCCAAATACTTTTTAAAGGTTGTAAGGTTTCCAGCCTCCACTACCGTCCCAGGCAGCGCATTCCAGATTCCCACTACCCTCTGAGCGAAAAAAAACTTTTTTTCAAATCCCCCCCGTATCTCCTGCCCCTCACCCTAAAATTATGCCCCTCCCCCCGACCTTGTGATTGAGCCTTCCCATATAACACAAGCTGTCAAAGCGATAAGCAAGGGTTTGCAGAGTGCCATGCTGTTGAGGGACTTATTGCTTTCAGGAGAGGCTAAGCTCCTGTTTCAGAATCCCAAGTGCAGGCAGCAGAGAAGACACTTGGGCCAGAGGCTGTTCTTGGCTCACTGACAACCCTAACGTGGGGAGAACGGCAGCAATGCGATTAGTTCTCCGTTGCCGTTTGAAATCAAACGTTCACTAGGTCGCGCGAACTCTAGATACGCGCAAAAAAGGATTACGGAAAATATTTCCTTTCACATTAAACACCAAAGAAACTGGAGCACTGGATCAAAAGAGGAAATTGGAGTTAAAACTGTTAATGCTATTAGTGAGGTGAAGAGTGAGCTTTGATCCTAGCGTTCGAGTGATAATGAAAAAATGTCTCCTTGGGTAGGGAAATCAGACAGAGCGAATAGAGACATGTTCAGAGGAAGGAAAGGGACCCTTTCAATTTAAAATAGATGAAAACAACACAACATCCAACAGCTTTATTCTTATTTACTTTTATTTTCCTGATTGGAGATAATTGTACTTCTGCTGTTTCATATGTTCCAGCCAAAATCTGATACATTAAGAATAAATATCAATAAAACACTATCATATATAATGCAATTCATTGCAAAGTGGGAGGCGATGGCCAGGAAGAAGCAATGGCGTAGTGGTATTATCACTAGACTATTAATCCAGAAACTCAGTTAATGTTCTGGGGACCAGGGTTCAAACACCGCAACAGCAGATGTTGGAATTTGAATTTGATAAAAATCTAGAATTAAGGATCTACCGATGACCATGAAACCATTGTCAATTGTTGGAAAAATCCATCTAATTCACTAATGTCCTTCAGAAAAGGGAATCTGCCATCCTTATCTGGTCTGGCCAACATGTGACTCTAAAGCTGCAGCAACGTGGTTGACTCTTAACTGTCCATTAGGAATGGGCAATAAATGCTGGCCAGCCAATGCCGCCCCATGTCCCATGAATGAATAAAAAATATTATCATTCCAAAACATGAGAATTACCCTTTGAGATAAAAGATCATCTCCATCTTAAATGGTAGACCTCTCATTCTTAAGCTCTCCCTCTATTCTCACAGTATCCACCCAATCAAATCCCCTCAGGGTTTTATAAGATCAACTCTCATTCTTCTGAACTCTAATGGGCATAAGCCAATGTTCCAATGTTCTTTGTATAATAAGCCCCTTATTCCAGGACTAAGTGGCACATTAAGGGACAGCAAGTAGAGTTGGGAAGATCCACGGTTCCTGGCCAGCTAAGGAATGATCTGTTGGTCTGCCTCTGTTGGGATTAATTGGAGGTGGGGAGGTGGAATGTTGTCTTGGCTGCTTGGCTTTTCTTCAAACAGTGCTGGGGAATCATTCACATCTGGCTGAACCATCGGAATAAACAGACAGAGGCTCATTACTGCCACAGCATCCTCACCCCTGCATTCGGATTGTCATCTTAAATTAAATGCTCAACGTTAAATATTTGCAGTTATGTAAGACTTGGTCATGTCTCTGAAACGTGACATGGAAGCTTTGGAGAGAATGACAAGAAGGTTCATCAGGATGTTGCCTGGTCTCGAGGGCGTTGGCTATGAGGAGAGGTTGAATAAACTAGGATTGTTTTCACTGGAAAGACGGAGGCTGAGGGGAGACCTGATAGAGGTCTACAAGATTATGGGAGGCATAAACAGGGTGGATAGTCAGAGGTTTTTTCCCAGGGTGGAAGTGTCAATTACAAGGGGGCACAGGTTCAAGGTGAGAGGGGGGAAAGTTTAAGGGAGATATTGGCAACGTTTCAGAGGCATCTGAAAGGGTACATAAATAGGGAGGGAATAGAAGGATAAGAACCAAGTTAGGGCAGAAGGTTTTATTTTAGTTTAGTTCGGGCATCATGATCAGCACAGGTTCGGAGGGCCGAAGGGCCAGTTCCTGTGCTGTACTTTTCCTTGTTCTTTGTCTATGCAAGGGAAGGACAGTAATCGTTCACAGCATAGAATATAGAACATAGAACATTACAGCGCAGAACAGGCCCTTCGGCCCACGATGTTGCACCGACCAGTTAAAAAAAAAAACTGTGACCCTCCAACCTAAACCAATTTCTTTTCGTCCATGAACCTATCTACGGATCTCTTAAACGCCCCCAAACTAGGCGCATTTACTACTGATGCTGGCAGGGCATTCCAATCCCTCACCACCCTCTGGGTAAAGAACCTACCCCTGACATCGGTTCTATAACTACCCCCCCTCAATTTAAAGCCATGCCCCCTCGTGCTGGATTTCTCCATCAGAGGAAAAAGGCTATCACTATCCACCCTATCTAAACCTCTAATCATCTTATATGTTTCAATAAGATCCCCTCTTAGCCGCCGCCTTTCCAGCGAAAACAATCCCAAATCCCTCAGCCTCTCCTCATAGGATCTCCCCTCCATACCAGGCAACATCCTGGTAAACCTCCTCTGCACCCTCTCCAAAGCCTCCACATCCTTCCTGTAATGTGGGGACCAGAACTGCACACAGTACTCCAAGTGCGGCCGCACCAGAGTTGTGTACAGTTGCAACATAACGCTACGACTCCTAAATTCAATCCCCCTACCAATAAACGCCAAGACACCATATGCCTTCTTAACAACCTTATCTACTTGATTCCCAACTTTCAGGGATCTATGCACACATACACCTAGATCCCTCTGCTCCTCCACACTATTCAAAGTCCTCCCGTTAGCCCTATACTCAACACATCTGTTATTCCTACCAAAGTGAATTACCTCACACTTCTCCGCATTAAACTCCATCCGCCACCTCTCGGCCCAACTTTGCAACCTGTCTAAGTCTTCCTGCAAACTACGACACCCTTCCTCACTGTCTACCACACCACCGACTTTGGTGTCATCAGCAAATTTAGAAAGGTGCAGCACAGAACAAGGCCGATCAGCCCATCAAATCTGCGCTGACTCTTCCAAAGATGAATCAATTTCGTCCGACTTGTCTTCTCTTTTTTTCATGTGTCTACAATTCTTTCCTTCTTCAAGAATGTATCCAATTCCCTTTTGAAAGCTACTATTGAATCCATACTCACCACCCTATCAGACAGTGCATTCACATGTAGCTGCAGCCATTGAGCAGACAGCACAATTTGCAAAGGGCAGCAAGATGTATATACTGTTTTTCAATGTTGGATGGTGCACCCCGTTAAGCAATGAATGCTCACCTAGACTGAAGCTGGAACTCAGACTGACAGGCAAGCGTGCAATTAAACTGACACTTCAGCCCAGTGTCTTACTTTGCGAAGTGTAGGCACTGCTGTTAGAGTGTCAGAAATGCGTTGCCTCCTTGTCACACAGATAAAGCGGTGAGGAGCTGTGAGGGGACGGTGCAGCTTGTTCCGAGCTTCCTGCCTGAGTGGATTTGAGCACAAGTGGTTTCGAAATACATGCTGCATATCCCATTAAACAAAGGGGATGCTGTCTCTTTAAATCTAATCATGTTCTCCTACATCCATGAAATGATCAGCGAAACTGGGCAGCCGTGGAGGTAATGCAGGCAGATCATTTGGAAGTGCATTGATGGCCTGTTAATTTTATTGTGTTAGGATGCCAACTTCAGTAATTGAATGGAGATTCTCCCTCACACTTTGTAACTCAGGTGGATTTAACCACCCCCCCCAGGCTGGAGCTTATCAATTCCTCATCCTCCTCAATCATTTCTTCCTCGGTTCCCTCCTGTGCCTGGTGAATGTAGGATAGAAACATAGAAAATAGGAGCAGAAGTAGACCATTCGGCCCTTTGAGCCTGTTCCGCTGCTCAACATGATCCTGCATCTCAACACAATGCTCCAGCACCCTCTCCATACCCCACCACACCTTTGGAGTCTAGAAATGGCACACAAGGCAGGCAAAGCACATGCTTATAACCATTAACATGGTGAGCTTTTCCTGGAACAGCCTGTTACTCTGTCCTCCGGGAAGGCAGTAGTCTAATGGTATTCTTGCTGGACTCGTAATCCAGAGATCCAGGGGAATGCTCAGGTTCAAATGTCACTATGGCAGATGGTGAAATCTGAATCCAATAAAAATCTGGAAGTAAAAGACGAATGATGAGTGTGGAACCATTGTTGATTGTTGTAAAAACCCATTTGGTTCACTGATGTCCTTTGTGGAAGGAAATCAGTTGTGGCTTACATGTGACTCCAGATCCACAGCAATGTGGTTGACTCTTAAAACACGGTGGCACAGTGGTTAGCCCTGCTGCCTCACAGCGCCATGGACCTGGGTTCAATTCCCGGTTTGGGTCACTGTCTGTGCGGAGTCTGCATATTCTCCCCATGTCTGCGTGGGTTTCCTCCGGATGCTCCAGTTTCCTCCCACAGTTCGAAAGATGTGCAGATTAGGTGCATTGGTCATGCTAAATTCTCCCTCTATGTACCTGAACAGGCGCCGGAGCGTGGCGACTAGGGGATTTTCACAGTAACTTCATTGCAGTGTTAGTATAAGCCTACGTGTGACACGAATGAATAAACTTTAAACTTTAAACCTTAGGAGATGGGCAATAAATGCTGGCTTTGCCAGTGATGCCCACATTTCATGAATAAATTTTTAAAAATTAAATACGGTGGGATCTCTAATACTGCCATGTTCTGTAGAAATGCAGCTGTCAGTGCAGCTTGGTTAATTCAGTTGGTTGGTTGGGTAACATTTCTTAGGAATTGACAACAGTACAATTTCATGTCATTCTCTTAATATTTTTTATATATATAGGCACACAGGCGCACACAAACTTACGGCACAGGTGGAGACTATCCCCCTCTTTGAAGATTTGAATCTCTTTGAAGGAACTATCCAATTGGACTGACTCTCCTCCCATTTCCACATAGCCCTGAAAATTATTTCTTTTCAAGTTGATAGCTAATATATACATTGCATTTTTTCTGTACACAAACTTTGTGCAGAGCTTAATGGGGCCACCCAGAGCAGGAATTGTGATGAGTGGGGTGACTTAATCAAGTGGGAACCAAAATCTAGGTTTCCTGATGGTGTTTGATTTGATTTGATTTATTATTGTCACATGTATTAACATACAGTGAAAAGTATTGTTTCTTGTGTGTTATACAGACAAAGCATACCGTTCAAAGAGAAGGAAAGGAGAGAGTGCAGAATGTACTGTTACAATCATAGCTTGGGCGTAGAGAAAGATCAACTAATGCGAGGTAGGTCCATTCAAAAGTCTGATGGCAGCAGGGAAGAAGCTGCTCTTGAGTCGGTTGATACGTATTCTCAGACTTTTGTATCTTTTTCCCGATGGAAGAAGGTGGAACAGAGAATGTCCGGGTGCGTGGGGTCCTTAATTATGCTGGCTGCTTTTCCGAGGAAGTGGGAAGTGTAGACAGAGTCAATGGATGGGAGGTTTTTTGAGTGATGGACTAGGCTTCGTCAGGATGTTGGGTTAAGGTTAAGGGATTGAAGTCAGCAGCATTGCAGTGGCTGGTTGGGACCCCCTTTCCCTACATTTGCATGCCATGAATACTCATTAAATCACAACTCTTCCAAATTCAGTCAGACCTTCAATATGAAGTCAGCAACGGGCAGGAAATTCATGGCACCTGATTTCTGACAGGTTAAAAGTTGTGTTCAGCAGGCATGGTGGTCCATTTAGATCATAGGTGAGCGGCTGTCTTTGTTTATACTGGGAAAGGGGCGGGGGGGGGCAGGAGAATACCAGGACTCTTGGTAGATGCAAAAATTAAGCAGGAGAGGGGGGAGTGATGGGAGGGTCCCAGGAGGTGATGGGACTTTATGGGGGGAGAGGGGGAGTGATGGTGGAGGGTTGGGAAGGCTGGGTGCCCCAGAAGATGATTATAGAATGATGAGGGCATGAATGATGGGATAGACAATTTAGATCAGCAAAGGAGGTTCAAGGTTTGGCTTCCAGGCGACCTCCTTCTAAATGTTATTCATTTGTGGGACATGGGCGTCGCTGGCTGGCCAGTATTTATTGCCCATCTCTAGTTGCCCTTGTTCAGAGCACAGTTGAGAGTCAACCACATTGCTGTGGCTCTGGAGACACATGTAAGCCAGACCAGGTAAGAATGCCAGATTTCCATCCCTAAAGGACATTAGTGAACCAAATGAGTTTTTCCGACAATCGAGAATGGTTTCATGGTAATCAGTAGATTCTTAATTCCAGATAATTTTTATTGAACTTGAATTCCGCCCGGGATTTGAACCCGGGACCCCAGAACATTAGCTGAGTTTCTGGATTAATAGTCGAGTGATAATATCACTCGGTCATTGCCTCGCCCCAGCTGCCCCTGTCAGTAGAGATTGCATGCTTGGCCAGGGGAGCTTCGCAACTACCTGACAACAAGTCCAGCTACTTCTTGCCCACGACTGCCCCATGGCCGCTGCTTACCTTTTAAAATTAACATTAAATTCAGCGTGCACCATCTGCCAACAAACAAGCAGAAGTGGGGCCCACTTCCACTTCCACCATTGAGACCAGTGCTTCACGGATTAGATTCCGCCCATTGTGTACGGATATGTATACATATGCATGTATGTACATACACATATGTATATTTCTGAAAAAGGAGACATACAGTCAACACTTTTTGTCTTGCACTCATCAGAACATATTATAAACCAGCAGTGAAGGGAACAACAATTTCGACTGCTGATTTGTTGCCAACTGGACTTGGATTAACAGAGGCATTGCTATGGAGAAAGCAGCAGAGAACATCTGAGGGATTCATTCCCCATGGCAATGCCTTGACCAATCAGAGTTGACCTGTCGGGTTTGAATTTGAAACAAAAGCTCAGCAGTTAACTGTTAACTGCTCTCTGCTGCGTTCTCCATGGCAATGCCTCTACCAATCAGTGTCAACTTGCCATCCAATCAGCACTCTCTCCTCATGCAGTTATAAAGTGTTGTTTGCTTCGCTGCTGGTTTATTCGATGTATCTGTCCTGGTGAGTGCAAAGTTAAAAGCTTTGATAGGATGTCTCTTTTTTCAGAAATATTCAAAGTTCTCTACGACCAAATGACAATGCATTTAAATATGCAGCATATTATAGAAACATGTACTGTTTTGAGGCTCTTTCTTAAATGAACACTGTCACCATAGGCAGCCGACATACCCGGTTTGGAAACTCCATTCAAAGACCACTATGAGGATCCATATCACATAGAGTGTGACATCAAGGGGATATGGGGAGAATGGGGGGTCAGGGTATGGAATTTGATGATCAGCCATCATCATAATGCATGGCGGAGGAGGCTCGAAGGGCCGAATGGCCTACTCCTGCTACGAGTTTCTATGTTTCTATGTTACATAAACTCATGGATACAATTTGCACTACATTGCAAAGTGACAGTCTGCTTTGATTTTTTCTTTTGCATCGATTTATCCTTTGAAAGTATACCCTGTGGCCAAATGGTGAAACGACATTTTAAAATGCGCAATCTCTGAAAAAAGGGAGAAGTTCTGGGACAGTGCAATAAGTCCTCGAAGGCAGAAGTCCCTTCACCAAAATCCCTTTATTTACAAACTCTAACAGCAGTACACAGAGTGCTAACAGTTAGCAGTTTATCTCTGGGCGTGCCAGAGGAACTGGCAATCCCAGTTAAATACAAGGCAAAGACTCCCTGATTGGCCCATCAATTGGATCCTTAATCGTGGAGTTCATAATCCAATAGGCCAAACTCAATGGCTTGTTTGAAGTCATTACAGAAAGGCTTTATGAATATTGGATTTTGAAGATGAGACAAGTGTGCCGGGGAACATCAAAACAGCAGCTTGGAGAAATGTATTTTTCTCCACGGATTTGAAGCCCACAGCTCTCGGCTTCCCACCCAGCAGCGAGGGAGGCTCAATAAATACTAACCATCGGAAAAGCTGCTCCAGTAAACTACCCGTGACGGCTTGGCACAACCATGCAAACTGACAGGTGAGCAGGGAAGGACTTTAAATAATAAATTGTGTGGTCGGAGGAGATCACATCACCTTACTGCTTGCCCTGACACAAGGAGAACTCACCATGAAGCTTCACAGGAAAGAAAAACCCTCTCCCTTGAACTTTAGCCTCTGGAACTCAGAGAGAACATGCAAGACATAGAGAGAGAGAGAACCTCAACACTCGGATGTTGATTTGATTTGATTGGATTTGATTTATTCTTGTAACATGTATCAGCATACAGTGAAAAGTATTGTTTTTTGCGCGCTATGCAGACAAAGCATACCGTTCATAGAGAAGGAAACAAGAGAGTGCAGAATGTAGTGTTACAGTCATAGCTAGGACGTAGAGAAAGATCAACTTAATGAGAGGTAGGTCCATCCAAAAGTCTGACAGCAGCAGGGAAGAAGCTGTTCTTGAGTCAGTTGGTATGTGACCTCAGATTTTTGTATCTTTTTCCCAAAGGAAGAAGGTGGAAGAGGGAATGTCCGGGGTATATGGGGTCCTTAATTATGCTGGCTGCTTTGCTGAGGCAGTGGGAAGTGTAAACAGGGTCAATGGATGGGAGGCTGGTTTGCGTGATGGATTGGGCTACATTCACGATCTTTTGTAGTTCCTTGCGGTCTTGGGCAGAGCAGGAGCCATACCAAGCAATGATTCAACCAGAAAGAATGCTTTCTATGGTGCATCTGTAAAAGTTTGTGAGAATTGGTGAGACAAAAGAAATAACCCCATGATTCTATGCCAATGTTTTCATCTTCTCGAAGAGATTTTGACTCATGAGGGATTGTGGGTTCCAGACAATTCCCTTCCTCCCACACCAGAGGGAACTCACATGAAGTGTTTTTAAAAATAATGAGATTAAAGATTTTCATTGGGTAAGGGTGCTCAGGGTTCTGGAGGAATGTGTGTGCGGATGGATTTAGGGTACAGATCAATCATGGTCTAATTGAATGGAAAAACAGGCTCAAAAAGAGGCTGAATGGCCTGTGCCTGTTTCTAGACACCCAATCTTTGTGGAGGAGAAGGAAGTCTACCCAACCTGGCACACTTGTGTCCTTTTAAACGCCCTTGCCCTACATGTTTCTGCCTGGTGAGGTGGGGTGGAGGTCTGTGGCATTGTCTCTGGGGCCAAGCCTGAGGCATCAATAGAGGGGGGTAGATGTCAAAGTTGGATGGCTAGGTCACATGCCTTGGTTCACTTGGATATCAGCCCAGTTGTAACAATGTTTGTCAGGATCTCAAACCTTCAACCTTAATCCTCCAAGCCACACCCATGCCATCCTTTTTTTTCTCAAGATGGTGCCAGAGCCAGGTGATTTCTTACAAGTTGTGCCCAGCATACCTTCTAATTCTATCTTTTACTCTCATCCTATGCTTCTAAAACTTCATTTCAACTCTTTTAGACTCTCTACTTTTGAATGGACCTACCTCGCGCTAAGTTGATCTTTCTCGACACACTAGCTATGACTATGACATTCTGCACTCTCTCCTTTCCTTCTCTATGAACGGTATGCTTTGTCTGTATAGCCCGCAAGAAACAATACTTTTCCCTGTATCCCAATACATGTGACAATAATAAATCAAATCAAATTAAAAACTCATACCCCTATTCTGCCTCATAACCCCATACCTTCTCATAACCCCATGTCCCCATGTATCCTCCATAGCAACTTACCCAGTATCTACTACAGGCAGGCCTCTGAATACATCTCTTTGAAATGGATAAACTGCTGACAATATAATAAAGATGCCATTTAAACACACTTCATACTGAAAGAACTCTCATTCAAAAAATCTATTCAAAAATATGAAATCCCCTCCAACTGATCAAGCTGTGGTTATAACAAAAAAACAAACATCCACTTCACTAACCACGTAAAATACAGTTAATCCTTTAATAACTGCTAAAAGCTGTCAATCAAATTGCGAACACATCCCTTGCTGAAATATGTATTTCAGCAGCTATTAAAACTCAGCCATGCATTCATAAAGGGCTCAGCTGTCAAATCAAACCATTGAAGCTCGCAGGCAATGAAGCCTATTGCAATAGAAAAAACTGAGAGCTATGGTTTTTTTCTAAGCTACGAAAGATGACCTCTCAATCAATGCACTCCAGGAACAGACATGTGTTTTTCTACATGAACATTGCAGGCTCTTTTTGTTTCAATTTTAAAGAGCTGGTGATTTACATGACTTCAGATCATGACACTGAGAGTTACTAAGCAGTGTGTTCTTCCATTTTGAATGTATAATAGCACTTTTCTCGCTGAAGAAAGTGTAATGCATTTCAACACTTACACTGAACAATGTTGCTCACTCTGATGGCCAATTTACTTTAATCTAGCACTGGAGAAAAAAATGTAACCACCTTATAATAGAGCATCTAACTTTTGAAACTGAGAAAACAAACTTATTTTTGTATTGCAAAGCCTGGCAATGAAAGAATTCTCGGAGCAGGTGGCTGTTTTTATATTTAGTTCCCTAATTGGGTCTCGGACTCCCCCATGATTTACAACTCCGCTGAGGTGCTGTGGGCCACACATTTTTACAAAAGAGGCCAGGCTCCAGTGGTATGGGGGAGGGGTTTGCTGGCCTGTTCATCCTGCAATGGAGCGAACAAGGGTAGGAGTGCTGCAAACGGACTGGCTACCATATCCTTCTCTCATGCTAGAAACAGGGACGGTTCTGGGAAACCAGGAATCGAGTCCCACCCAACTTCTTTAACGGACTCTCAAGTTGGCCTGATGCAATGAAAATCCAGCCCCAGAACTGTTTTTTTGTTAATATATATACTTTAACAGAGGATTAAATGCTCCAAGACCACATTTGATTTTGATTTGATTTATTATTGTCACATGTATTAGCATACAGTGAAAAGCATTGTTTCTTGAACACTATACAGACAAAGCATACCATTCATTGAGACGGAAAGGAGAGAGTGCAGAATGTAGTGTTACAGTTAGAGCTAGGGTGTAGTGAAAGAACAACTTAATGCAAGGTAGGTCTATTCAAAAGACTGATGGCATCAGGAAAGAAGCTGTTCTCGAGTAGGTTGGTAAGTAACCCCAGACTTTTGTATCTTTTTCCCAACGGAAGAAGGTGGAAGAGAGAATGTCCGGGGTGCGTGGGGCTCTTATCTTCAGAATACAAATTCAGTGCACATTTGACACCACCCAGAGATAAATGGAGTGTGTTAGAACACTCTGTATCCGTATGTGTCCATTGACAGATCTTGACCATCACTTCATGTTACATGAGCTTTGACAGGGAGGCTGTTAAACACGTCCAAACATGAGTAGAAGAAGCACCTGATGTTGCTAACACTCTGTCCCTTAACCCTGAGCAAGTACACCCAAGAGGCTCCAGCACAATATCTCGGCTGACACTCCCAGTGCAGTGCTGAGGGACTGCAGGACAATGGGTGGTGCCATCTTTCAGATGAGGCAGTAAACTGAAGCCCTGTCTGCCCACCCAGGTGGGCATAAAAGATCACCATTTTGAAGAGGGAATTCTCCCCGGTGTCCTGGCCAACATTTACCCTCAACCAACAGGACAAAAAACAGGTTATCTACTCATTATCATATCGCTGTAGGTGGGAGCTGACTGACTGCAAATTGGTTGCTGCATTGCCTACACATTACAACAGTGACTACAACACCAAAAGTGCTTCATTAAAGTGTTTCGGGACATCCTGAGGTCAAGAAAGACATCATCGAAATGCATTCTTTTAAACTGGGCAGGGAGAGCATCTTTGAATGGATGACAGCATGGTTTTGGATCATTTATGTGTTTTCTTTCTCCTGCAAGGTAAATGGTGCAGACTCTTAAGTACAACATGCACTTCGACTTATACACTGGGGATTTCAAACACACATTAGAATGGAATGTGTGGGTAGTCTGTGTGCATTTTTAATGCCCTTTCCATATCCTGTACATCTCCGCCGCCTATCATTTTGCCTTATCTCAGATGAAGGTACAGCTCCTACTGTGAGCAGGTGAACCAAGTCTGAGAGGTAGTAATGCCCGTCTGAGCCAGGAAAAAGCTTCTTGAAAGCACTTGATTGGTGCACATACACACTCTGTGGGGAAAATTCATTCGCACGCAGACCTGTCCCAAGAAGAGACCTGATAGAAAGATATAAGATTACGAAGGGAATAGCTCAGATAGAAGCAGGGAGGTTGATTCCACTGGCGGGTGAAACTAGAACTAGGGGCAAGGCCTCAAAATAAGGGGAGCAGATTTAGGACTGAGTTGAGGAGGAACTTCTTCACCCAAAGGGTTGTGAATCAATGGAATTCCCTGCCCAGTGAAGCAGTTGAGGCTACCTCTTTGAATGTTTTTAAGGCAAGGATAGATAAACTTTTGAACAGCAAAGGAATCAAGGGTCATGGTGAGCAGGCAGGTAAGTGGAGCTGAGTCCATGAAAAGATCAGCCATGATCTTATTGCTGCTATGTTCCTTATGTTCCTTAATGCAGACAGTGGCGCCATCTACAACCTGTGTGGCTGCTGCAGGTTTTCCTCAATTATACCATCGAAAAAAAACCTAGCGGCCTGTCTGCCCCCCCCCCCCCCCCCCCCAGGAAATCGACACAGTTTGTGATAGCACCCCTTCAAGGGGTGCTATGCAAACAGATTTCTCCCCCTCTGTTTTTTGACTGGGAAGGAGCAATCAATGCATTTGCTCCAAGCCCACAGATAATAATAAGGGCGGAATGGTGGCACAGTGGTTAGCACTGCTGCCTCACAGCGCCAAAGACCTGGGTTTGATTCCAGTCTTGGGTAACTGTGTGTGTGGAGTCTACACATTCTCCTCATGCCTACGTGGGTTCCCTCCGGGTGCTCCAGGTTCACCCCACAATCCAACAATGTGCAGGTTGGATGGATTGGCGATTGCAAATTGCCTCTTAGTGTCCCAAAATGTGTGGTAAATACGTGGGGTTATGGGGATAGGGCCTGGGTGGGATGTTCTTTTGGAGAATCAGTGGGGATTCGATGGGCCAAATGGCTTCCTTCTGCACTGTAGGAATTCTATGATTCAAGATTCTTTTTGGCATCTATTGTAAGATGAATTGCTTCAAAATACAAATTGTCTTTCCATAGATTTACTCAAACTCACCTCCCTTTAGTAGTTTTATGATTTCTCCATCTATGATTGAAATGACATTTAAAAAATTCACAATGACAAAATTAACCATGATCTAACCAAGAAGATGTTTTGATCTTCATAATAATATATTGTCTGATATCCTTGCTGCCAATGATTTTGCCTGATAAATACTCAGGTCTATGTGGTATTGTATGAATTTGTTTTTTTCAAATTTTCTGGGCCATTCTCTCCAGAAATAACAAACAACATCAAGGAAATCCCGGACTGTTATGGATGCACGATGCTTGATCTCATCAAGTATCTTCCAGTGTTCCATTTACAAACTGCAAGCCAAAATTAGATCACATTCTTAAATTGGGCACAGGAAGAAGTCTCACAACACCAGGTTAAAGTCCAACAGGCTTAATTGGAATCACGAGCTTTCGGAGCGCTGCTCCTTCATCAGGTGAGTCACTCAAATAAACCTGTTGGACTTTAACCTAGTGTTGTGAGACTTCTTACTGTGCCTACCCCAGTCCAACGCCGGCACCTCCACCTCATTCTTAAATTGTGTCATTGTGCATCTATTGTTAAAACCCCTTGTCTACAAAATACAATGTAAATGGCTTTCCACAGGTTTACTTTGTGTACTGCCCATTCTGGTTGGATGTCTGAGATATCTCTCTGTGCTCTGAAAAGTGGACAAAAGGAATATGAAAGCTTTTCTTGTGAAACACCCGATTTGAAAAGTATCATGGAGCTTCCTGAAGCAGCCAATACTACCCTGGGGTAGTCTCCTGTGCCAACGAGTCAAGTGGGTGCTGAATGGCAAAAAGGTTGGTGCAGTTATCAGCTGTGTGTCACACTCACGGGCAGAGGAGGGCATTTCAATTGGAAGAGCATTGGAAGACTTTTAAAATCATGCTTTAGATACAATTCTGATAATGGATTGACAAATTTTGTCCCTAAAGGAAATCTTATGACTTTTACAGCCAGTGGTAACAAAGAGGTTACCACTTGCATCAAAGGACAAAATAGTAATCCAGAAACCCAGGGTAATGCTCTGCGAACCCGGGTTCGAATCCCACCATGACAGATGGTGAAATTTGAATTCAATAAAATCTGTAATTAAACGTCATTGAAACCATTGTCGATTGTCGAAATAATCCATCTGCTTCACTAATGTCCTTACCTGATTTGGCCTACATGTGACTCCGAACCAACTGCAATGTGGTTGATTCTTAACCACCCTCTGAAATGACAGAACTCAGTTCAAGGGCAATTAGGGATGGGCAACAAATGCTGGCCCAGTCAGCGATGCCCACATCCCATGAGTGAATTGAAAAAATCTATGTTGCTTGTTATTTCCTCAAGGAGCTCACATGAAAATTAGTAAAACATGATTTTCCTTTCACACAACCAAGCTGTCTCTACCTGATTGATTGAGATTTTCCAAGCCTCCTGTTATCATCTCCCAATAATAGATTCTAGCGTTTTCTTATTATGGATATTGGGTTAACTGGCCTGTAGTTTCCTGCTTTCTGTCTACCTCCCTCCTTGAATAGAGTTGCATTTGCCTCATCATTCCCAGTTTGTTGTTGAAACTGTTACATTTGAACGTCAGAATTACTCTGCTCAGGGCCAGATCCTGGGTCACTGGTGCTTGAGATGTAAATGGGAAAGTAATACTGTCGTTTTTATTTTTTCAAGATCCTTTGTGGCTTCACCTCTTCCCCTCTCTTAAATTATCTCCAGCTTTAATATATCCCCTCCTGCACTCTCCGATCCCCCAACTTTGGTCTTCTGTTGGTCTCAGGATTGGTGCAACAGCCTCCAGCTGCCTTGACCTCAACCTTGGAAAGTCATAAGAACATAAAAACTAGGAGCAGGAGTAGGCCATCTGGCCCCTCGAGCCTGCTCCGCCATTCAATAAGATCATGGCTGATCTTTTCATGGACTCAGCTCCACTTACCCGCCCGCTCACCATAACCCTTAATCCTTTACTGTTCAAAAGGTTATCTATCCTTGCTTTAAAAACATTCAATGAGGTAGCCTCAACTACTTCACTGGGTAGGGAATTCCACAGATTCACAACCCTTTGTATGAAGAAGTTCCTCCTCAACTCAGTCCTAAATCTGCTCCCCCTTATTTTGAAGCCATGCCCCCGAGTCCTAGTTTCACCCACCAGTGGAAACAACTTCCCTGCTTCTATCTTATCTATTCCCTTCATAATCTTATATGTTTCCATAAGATCTCCCCTTATTCGTTATTACTAGTTGCCTTTGTCTAAGCATTTATTCCTCCTCCTTTTAAAACCCACCTTTTCCAACAGTTGTTGTTCACCTCTCCCTCCATTGCTGCTCTTCATTTTCCTCTTTCCACCCTGTTATTAGGAAAATCCTAGTTTTGATTCAGCAAAGCCATTGACAAGGTCCCATGTGGAGATTGATAAAGCAGGTAAAAGCAAATGGGATCCAGGATAACTTGGCAAATTGGATCCAAAACTGGCTAAGTGGTAGGATGATGTGGAGATGCCGGCGTTGGACTGGGGTAAACACAGTAAGAAGTCTAACAACACCAGGTTAAAGTCCAACAAACCTGTTGGACTTTAACCTGGTGTTGTTAGACTTCTTACTAAGTGGTAGGAGATAGAGAGAGCTGGTAGAAGGCTGTTTGTGTAACTAGAGGCTGGCGTGAAGTGGTGTACTACAGGGATCAGTGCTAGGTCCCTTATTGTTTGTGATGTACATAAATGATATAGATGAGAATGTTGGGGGGGGGGATGGTAAGCAAGTTTGCGGATGACACAAAGATTGGCAGGGTGGTTAATAGTGAGGAAGAAGGTCTTAGGTTGCAGAAACTTATAGACGGCTTGGTCAAATGGGCAAACCAGTGGCAGATGGAATTTAACTCAAAAAAGCGTGAGGCAATGCACTCTGGAAGGAGTAACAAGACAAGGGAGTACTCAATGAATTACAGGACACTAGGAAGCTCAGAGGAACAGCGGGATCTTGGGGTACTTGTCCACAGATCCATGAAGGCGGCAGGACAGGGTAGTAAGAAGGCATACGGAACACTTGCCTTTATCAGTCGTGGCATAGATTATAAGAACAGGGAGGTTATGTTGGAGCTGTACAAAACTTTGGTGAGGCCACAGCTGAAATACTAGACGGGGGTTTACAACCTCGCTCGGGCGAGACCGGAATAGCCAGCCCGAGGTCAACACAGATTTCCGTTGTCGGACCCTCGCCCGCGCTGATTCCCGACGGGCAAGGTGGTAGAGTTCCGGCCACTGGGTGCAGTTCTGGTCACCTCATTATAGGAAGGATGTGATTACACTGGAGGGGATGCAGAGGAGACTCACCAGGATGTTGCCGGGGATGGAGCATTTGAGTTATGAAGAGAGATTGGAAATGCTTGCGTTACTTTCTTTAGAGCAGAGAAGGCTGAGAAGGACCCGATTGAGGTGTATCAGGGTATGAGGGGTATCCCATAGAACCATTAAAATGATACAGAACCTAAGAGGGTCAGTTAGCCTATCTTGACCATGCTGACCCAAAGACACCCAGGTGCCCTTTCTAAATCCCCTTGCTCTTGCAGTCTAGTCTCCATAACAGAATCATACTCTATGGCCGAGCATTTCCAATGATTCCCATACCCCTGCTCTTTCCCCATATCTCTGCAAAGCTTTCCCTGCAAGTGTCTATCCAACTTGCTTTGGAATGTTCCTATTCACCAATCTTTCAGACTATGTATTCCTGATCACAACAACACACTGCATGAGAAAGATAGGAACAAAATAAAAATTATAAACTGACTACTTTTCAATTTAACCATCAACGCTTACTGCAGATCCCATTCATCACAAAATAAATCATTTCTAAATGGGCTGCGCATATCATACCCCCTCCCCCTCTCACTCAAACACAAAGCATCGTGCTTGTTGGCTCCGAACGCAACAATAGTTTTCGCACTCATAAATAGAGTGACTCGATTCTACAATCGTTTGGGAAGCATTATTAAAAGCTCCCTGAAGTCAGTCCAACGCATTGCCCTTTAGAAATCATCGCCCATCAATTCAGACCGTCAGACATGATTAGGAGCTGCCTTCTGAAGCCACTTCCACCATTAGTGGGACCAAAAAGCTGTATCTTTCTGAGTGCATATAAATCAACGAGATCACCGACCAGAAGTTCCAAAATAACATTAACTCCGATGGTGCTGAGGTGCATTCTGCGGCATCTGGTCCTGCTCTGAGTTGGGAGGATAACACAACAGCTGGGATGAGCTTTGAGCATCACCTCTCATGAATATCGATCAAATAGTTGAATACAATCACAAATAATTTATCGTGCTTATCTCCGGTTTAGGGTTAAGTTTTCCAAATTCTACCACTAGATCCTATGATCTAACTCCGATTATTGTATCTATCTTTATCACTGTGGTGACCAAAGCTTACCACTTCACCTCCTTACTGATTTGATTTGATTTATTATTGTCACATGTATTAGTATACAGTGAAAAGTATTGTTTCTTGAGCACTATACAGACAGAGCATACCGTTCATAGAGAAGGAAAGGAGAGAGTGCAGAATGTAGTGTTATAGTTATAGCTAGGCTGTAGAGAAAGATCAACTTAATTCAGGGTAAGTCCATTCAAAAGTCTGGTGGCAGCAGGGAAGAAGCTGTTCTTGAGTTGGTTGACACTGTCCTCAGACTTTTGTACCTTTTTCCCGATGGAAGAAGGTGGAAGAGAGAATGTCCAGGGTGCTTGGGGTCCTTAACTATGCTGGCTGCTTTGCCAAGGCAGCGGGAAGTGTAGACAGAGTCAATGGATGGGAGACTGGTTTGCGTGATGGACTGGGCTTCGTTCACAACCCTTTGTAGTTTCTTGCGGTCTTGGGCAGAGCAGGAGCCATACCAAGCTGTGATACAACCAGAAAGAATGCTTTCGATGGTGCATCTGTAAAAGTTGGTGAGATTCGTAGCAGACATGCCAAATTTCCTTAGTCTTCTGAGAAAGTAGAGGCGTTGGTGGACTTTCTTAATGACAGTGTCGGTGTGGGGGGACCAGGACAGATTGTTGGTGATCTGGACACTTAAAAACCTGAAGCTCTCGGCCTGGTATTGTAATAGGAAATAAGGTCAACTTTGAACGCTAGGTGCAGAATTCTCCCATTTTGTGATTAAGTACGGTGACTCCCAGCGACACCTGTCCTGCTGGTCAGAATGGCGGAATCCCATGCCAGATTCTGCGCTTGGAAGCTCATTCATTATGGACAAGCGAGTTTCCCTCCGACTCTCCTGGTGGGTCGGCAATTGACCTGTTTGCCCGACCTCAGCTGATAGGTTTGAAGGTCCCGGCGCCATATTTAAACACTGGTCCAGCACTCTCAGATCACTCTCTCCAGCCCAGCTGTGTTCACTAGACTGTGCATGTTATCAGCAACCCGGAATGAAAAGGCTAGCAGCTTCAAGTAGTCTGTTCCTCAATTCAATCACCTTCCCCCCTGAACCTATCACCTGCCCATGCCCCACTTGGACCTCTACCCACCATCTCTGCAGCCTTTTCCACTCCCTTCCATGATATCCCTTTCTCTCCCTTGCTTATGAGCTTTTCATGCAGCCCTATCGGAGTCCAGCTTCTGCCCCCCCAAACCCCCTCCCAGTCTCCATCTTATCTCCCACTATTTGTTTTCATCATCCATCTCCTTGTCTCTCTACCTGCCATTGTGAGTCCTCGCTCCAGCCCCCCGCATCCCCCTCCTTCCTTGCACATCCCTCCTTCCGCATTGCCTCCTTGTCTTTATTAGGCTGCATCCCCCCTGACCCCCTTGGCTTCACCTCGCATCCCACTCCTGGTGGAACTCCAGATCTTTGTAGTGAAGTCCGCAGCACCGTCCCTGTGCAGATAAACACCGCTGTAAATTTCCGCTGGCGTGAAGCAAGATTGAAAGGTCTGAGGAGATGCCGGTTGGTTGCTGTTTCAATGAGCATTCATGGGTCGCAAATGAACGCAAATGGCATGTGTGCTGCCTGCCAGCGAGATGGCCTATTCAGCATTAACCCGTCACTGGGAGAATTGCAGCTCGATTTTAGGCTGGCTGGTCTCTGAATTTTTGGCGTCTGCCAGATTCACTGCACCGGCACTCCACCTAACCCTCCATGGGCCAGTTGAGAGTCAGCTGACAGGAAAAGAGGGTGCTGCTGAGATTTAACTTCCTCATTGCAGGTGCAATAGTGATATAAATATTTCACAATGTATCATGCATTAGCATCACACTTCATTTTGCACTTGTTCTTATATTCTATAATAGCAGTTAGAGGTTTAATATTCATAATGATAGAATTTATTGGTAGCAGTATTGCTGGAATATGTTTAGTGTACTTGCGTTGTTCTACAATTTGAGTGATGGAGGTTTCCTCTCCTCCTCTGAATATATGTTCCATTTTTACTTGTTTCTCTGCATTATAGGGACATGAAAATGGATGAAGTCTACCACTGCCCTCCGCAAGCTCCACACACTGACCCAAGCCGGGGATCGAACTCTTGTGTCTGACACTGCAAGGCAGCAATGTTTAAAGTTTTAAAGTTTATTTATTAGTGTCACAAGTAGGCTTACATTAACACTGCAATCAAGTTACTGTGCTAACCGCTCTGCCACTATGCCTCCCGCGGGATCACAAAATGAAATGTCGTGGGATTTATTCTGCCACACAAAGGAGTTCTCCCATGAGTGTTATTGCACAGTACCTGGTTCAGGGCAACCTGAGGTAGGGTGGCAAGGTGGTTAGCACTGCTGCCTCACCGTGCCAGGGACCCAGGTTCGATTTTCCGGCTTGGGTCACTGTCTGTGCGGAGTCTCCCCGTGACTGGGTGGGTTTCCTCCGGGTGCTCTGGTTTCCTCCCACAGTCTGAAAGACGTGCTGGTTAGGTGCATTGGCCATGCTAAATTCTCCCTCAGTGTACCCGAACAGGCGCCGCAGTGTGGCGACGAGGGGAATTTCATAGTAACTTCATTGCAGTGTTAATGTAAGCCTACTTGTGACGCTAATAAATAAACTTTAAAAACTCATGTTAAATGCCATTGTCACCACGTTACATCATCCATTTTATGCTAACCGGATCATAGAAATCATAGAAACCCTACAGTACAGAAAGAGGCCATTCGGCCCATCGAGTCTGCACCGACCACAATCCCACCCAGGCCCTACCCCCATATCCCTACATATTTACCCACTAATCCCTCTAACCTACACATCCCACAACACTAAGGGCAATTTTTAGCATGGCCAATCAACCTAACCTGCACATCTTTGGACTGTGGGAAGAAACCGGAGCACCCGGAGGAAACCCACGCAGACACGAGGAGAATGTGCAAACTCCACACAGACAGTGACCCAAGCCGGGAATCGAACCCAGGACCCTGGAGCTGTGAAGCAGCAGTGCTAACCACTGTGCTACCGTGCCGCCCGGATGGTGATGAGTAAGGTAGAAAACATTTTCTCTTTGGGGAAAAAATGTCATGAGGCATACATCATCATAAATGCAAGAAGCACAAAGCGCTTTAGGTTATAAATTGATCTTAAAGTTCTGCTGACAGTCACAAACTGTCCCTGCTTCCTTCTCATGGTTTAGGGATGTCATTACCCTGGCTGTAACTCATAACCACCACCTATTGTCAGGTAAGACAATTCGTCCCATGTCAGTGCTAAAGTGTTTATTAATTTCCTATCATTTCTGATATACAACATTTATATTACGTATCAAAATAACTTGCTCACATTCCCTACATTCTCCATTCCTCTCCGGAAGCACATGCAGTTGATCTGCTCCCTCACCCAATTAATTGATTCAATTTCAATCTGGAGTGCTGTGTTCAGGATTGTTTTCACTGGAAAGACAGAGGCTGAGGGGAGACCTGATAGAGGTCTACAGAATTATGAGAGGCATAGACAGGGTGGATAGTCAGAGACTTTTTCCCCAGGGTGCAAGTGTCAATTACAAGGGGGCACAGGTTCAAGTTGAGAGGGGGAAAGTTTAAGGGAAATGTGCGGGGGGGAATTTTCCACACAGAGAGTGGTGGGTGTCTGGAACGCGCTGCCAGAGGAGGTGATGGAAGCAGGCACTTTAGCAGCTTTTAAGAGGCATCTGGATGGGTGCATGAATAGGGAGGGAATAGAGGGATATGGATTGAGTAAGGGAAGAAAGTATTTTTTAGTTTAATTAGGGCATCATGATCAGCACAGGCTTGGAGGGCTGAAGGACCTGTTCCTATGTTGTATGTTTTTCTTTGTTCAGTTCTGAGCATCCCAGCTCCAAAGGAATATGTCGGTCTCAGTGGGAAAGAAATATAGAATCACCTGAATGATGCTGGGAGATTCACGGGGTTTAATTATGAGAACAAGTTGCACAGACTAGGTTTATATTGCCTTGAGTATAGAATGCCCATGTTTTATCAATTACAATTACAACGTAAAGCCTTGTTAACATCAATTGCATTGCTAAGCTTAAGGTGATGGGTATTAATTGTCTTTCAGCACACCATAACTTGGGGATAGCTGGGACACTGGGCTGGCCTTCCACGCTCAATGGGCATCGCAGGGCCTGGGGTGCCTTATCAACCCCTTTAATCACGTTTTAAGTATAATTTGTGATTTATTTTTGTTAAAGGCAGCATCCCTTTCAGGGTGTTCCCCTTATACCTTGTCCCTCAGTTTATTTGATTTAGTTTATTTGGTTTTGGTCTCAAATGAAGGAGTTGGAACAGTGGGTGGCGCAGCAGGAGAGCTGTGAGACTCAACAATAAATCCTCTTATGAAAACAGAAAACTCAGTGTCTTTGTTTCAGCTTCGTAAACCAGCTTGGATCCCAATAACAGAGAAGATAAAGGATTTTGATTTGATTTGATTTGATTTATTATTGTCACATGTATTGGGATACAGTGAAAAGTATTGTTTCTTGCGTGCTATACAGGCCAAGCATACCGTTCATAGAGTACATAGGGGTGAAGGAAAGGAGAGGGTGCAGAAGATAGTGTTACAGTCATAGCTAGGGTGTAGAAAAAGATCAACTTAATGTAAGGTAGGTCCATTCCAAAGTCTGATGGCAGCAGGGAAGGCTATGGCCTCATGGTATTATTGCTGGACTATTAATCCAGAAACTCAGCTAATGTTCTGGGGCCCAGGGTTCGAATCCCGCCACGGCTGATGTTGGAATTTGAATTCAATACAAAATATCTGGAATTAAGAATCTACTGATGACCATGAAATCATTGTCGATTGTCGGAAAAAACCCATCTGGTTCACTAATGTCCTTTAGGGAAGGAAATCTGCCGTCCTTATCTGGTCTGGCCTACATGTGACTCCAGAGCCGCAGCAATATAGTTGACTCTCACCTGCCTTCTGAACAAGGACAACTAGGGATGGACACTAATGTTGGCCAGTTAGTGATGCCCATGTCCCACGAATGAATGAAGAAAAAGGGAAGGAACGGTTCTCGAGTCGGTTGAGATGTTTAACACCTGAGGTGTTTAATACAGTTAAATAATTTGATCGGGTAAAGAGTGAATTTCCTCGGTTATGGGAGCCAAAAACAATATGCTATTGGTAAAATTCGAGCTAAGGTATCAGGGTTTATTTCAGAAAACTGTTCTTGAAACAAAAGCAAGTGGAATTCCGGAACTCTCTCTTTCCCTCTCTCTCCAAAACCTGTTCAGGATTTATCAATTGAAAATTTCAAAATTGCGATTAATAGATCTTTGTAAGGTTATGAAAGGATGTTGACTTAAGATACAGATTAACAATTATCTAATTGAACGGTGAAATAGAATCAGGGGACTGATTAGCCTACTCCTGTTCATGTTTGAAAGCTTAACCTACTCACGGAATAATTAATGTCCACCAAAGCAGGCAGGCAAGCTTCCATTCAGTGTCTCACACTAGAAAAGTATTCATACATTTCTGATGATTTTATTTTCTAGCTTTATATTTTAGATTAGTCTGATCGCGGTGTGCCAACTTCCTATCATAAGACCATAAGGCATAGGAGCAAAATTAGGCCACTCGGCCCATCGAGTCTGCTCCGCTATTCAATCATGGCTGATATTTTTCTCATCCCCATTCTCTTGCTTTCTCCCCATAACCCCAGATCCACTTATTAATCAAGAACCTATCAATTTCTGTCTTAAAGACACTCAATGACCTGGCCTCCACAGCCTTCTGCGGCAAAGAGTTCCACAAATTCACCACTCTCTGGCAGAAGAAATTCCTCCTCATCTCTGTTTTAAAGGATTGTCCCTTCAACCTCAGTTGTGCCCTCAGGTTCTAGTTTTTCCTATTAGTGGAAACATCCTCTCCACGTCCTCCAGAGTACCTTCATGGGGCCTGATATCTAACATGCCCATCAGTGGGGGAGCTGGTGGCATAGTGATATTGTCACTAGACTAGTAATCTGAGGACCTGGGTTCAAATCCCACCAAGGCAGATGGTGAAATTTGAATTCAGTAAAAAAAGCTAGGATTAAAAAGCATCTACCGAAAATCATGAAACCATTGTCAATTGTCATTAAAAACCCATCTGGTTCACTAATGTCCTTTAGTGAAGGAAATCTGCCATCCTTACCTGGTCTGGCCTACATATGACTCCAGAGCAACAGCAATGTGGTTGACTCTTAAATACCTTCTGAAATAGCCTAGCAAGCCAATTAGTTCAAGGGCAATTAGGGATGGGCAACAAATGCTGAACCAGCCAGTGATGCCCACATGCCATGAATAAAAAACATTCAGGAAAAGAAGTACCAAAAACAGAAAATGTTGGAGAAACTCAGCACGTCTGACAACATCTGTCGTCAGCCAACGTTTCAAGTCAGCTCTGACGAAGGGTCATCCAGACTCGAAATGTTGGCTCTATTCTCTCTCCACAGATGCTGTCAGACCTGCTGAGTTTCCCCAGCATTTTCTGTTTTTGTTTCAGAGTCCAGATCACCAACAACCTGTCCTGGTCCCTCCATGTGGACACTATAGTTCAGAAAGCCCACCAATGCTTCTAATTTAATTTGGCATGTCCTCTACAACTCTCACCAACTTCTATAGATGCACCATAGAAAGCATTATTTCTGGTTGTATCACAGCTTGGTATGGCTCCTGCTCTGTCCAAGACCGCAAAAACTTCAAAGGGTCATGAACAAAGCCCAGTCCATCACTCAAACCAGCCTCCCATCCATTGATACTGTCTACACTTCCCGCTGCCTTGGAAAAACAGCCAGCATAATCAAGGAACCCACACATCCTGGACATACTCTCTTCCACCTTCTTCCGTCAAGAAAAAGATACAAAAGTCTGACACAAAAGTACCAACCGACTCAAGAACAGCTTCTTCCCTGCTGCCATCAGACTTTTGAATGGAACTACCTGGGGCGGCACGGTGGCACAGTGGTTAGCACTGCTGCCTCACAGCTGCAGGGACTCAGGTTCGATTCTCAGCTTGGGTCACTGTCTGTGTGGAGTTTGCACATTCTTCCCGTGTCTGCGTGGGTTTCTTCCGGGTGCTCCGGTTTCCTCCCACGCTCCAAAGACGTGCAGGTTAGGTGGATTGGCCATGCTAAATTCTCCCTCAGTGTATTCGAACAGGCTCCGGAGTATGGCAACTAGGGGATTTTCACAGTAACTTCATTACAGTGTGAATACAGTGTAAGCCTACTGTGACTAATAAATAAACTTTAACTTAACTTTATCCCGCATTAAGTTGATCTTTCTCTACACTATAATTGTGACTGTAACACTGCATTCTGCATTCTCTCCTTTCCTTCTCTATGAACGGTAGGCTTTGTCTGAGTAGCGTGCAAGAAACGATTGGACAGGGAGAAACAGCCTGCACTGGGTCACTGACCAGATTTCATAAACTTCAGGTCAATGGCAAAAGAATTTTGGGGGGGTGGGTAGATGAGGAGAGATTGTTCTTCAGTCAATGAGTTGTTATGATCTGAAAAACACCCATTCAAATGATGATAGAAGCAGATTGAGCAGTAACTTTTGAAAGGAAGGTAGATTTGAAACTTGGAATCATAGAAGTATAGAGTCCCTACAGTGCAGAAGGAGCCATTCGGCCCTTTGGGTCAGCACCGACTCTTGGACAGAGTATCCCACCCAGGCCCTTCTCCCGCATTTACCCCGCTGATCCACCTAACCCGCATATCTTGGGACACTAAGGGGCAATTTAGCATGGCCAATCCACCTAACCAGCACATCTTTGGACTGTGGGAGGAAAGCGGAGCACCTGGTGGCAACCAAATCATAGAAATCATAGAAACCCTACAGTACAGAAAGAGGCCATTCGGCCCATCGAGTCTGCACCGACCACAATCCCACCCAGGCCCTACCCCCATATCCCTACATATTTTACCCACTAATCCCTCTAATCTACGCATCCCAGGACACTAAGGGGCAATTTTAGCATGGCCAATCAACCTAACCCGCACATCTTTGGACTGTGGGAGGAAACCGGAGCACCCGGAGGAAACCCAGGCAGACACGAGGAGAATGTGCAAACTCCACACAGACAGTGACCCAAGTCAGGAATCGAACCCAGGTCCCTGGAGCTGTGAAGCAGCAGTGCTAACCACTGTGCTACCGTGCCGCCCATGCAGAAACGGGGAGAACGTGCAAACTCCAAACTGACAGTTAGCTGAGGCCGGAATGGGCGCTGTGAGACAGCAGTGCTGACCACTATGGCACCATGCCATACTTATAAAGGGAAAATATGCAGGACCACCGAGAAAGGGAGTTGGATCAATTCCATAGCTCGTTCAAAAGGTCAGCACAGATATAAGCTGACTGGCCTCACTTTGTGCTGTATGATCCTATGCGCGATTAAACGCTAAATAACACATTCTTTCACGTTGCAAATTTTACACTCTAGCTTCTCGAAAGAGATATTCCAAATGCTCACAATTTCCATACTAAATTGCTGCGATTCTGTTTTAGCAAATTTAATTTTACACGGCGATTCTTTCAGCTTTGCACTCATCACCGCTGCCGAGGGTTCGATATCGATTCTGCTTTTGAACAATTCAACATACTCAGGCATGCCAGAAACAGTTGCCAGGGTTCCTCGCACTTAAATGCCTGATAACTCCATCTGAGAAAGGAGCTATCCATCATCGGTCATCGGCATAAACCAACCCCATCTCACAGCTCTACTGAGATTTAACTCATGCTGTTTGCTTCTTCTCTCGAGCCCTGGAGACAACTGACCAAATCGTGCGATGTTTGTATGGAACTAGTCCACGGTGGACAGCAGCTGACCTTTCAACTCTTTGGGGTCAGGTGGTCGAGCTTCCATGCGTTTCTGTCAGTTACGTCAGTGAAATCTGGGCAGAATCATAGAATCCTACAGTGCAGATGTAGGCCATTCGGCCCATCGAGTCTGCACCGACCACAATCCCACCCAGGCCCCCTGACACTAAGGGGCAATTTACCATGGCCAATCCACCTAACCTGCACATCTTTGAAGTGTGGAAGGAAACCGGAGCACCCGGAGGAAACCCACGCAGACATGGGGAGAACTCCACACAGACAGTGACTCAAACCGGGAATCAAACCCAGGTCTCTGGTGCTCTGAGGCAACAGTGCTAACCACTGTGCCACCAATCGTACCAGCGTAAATAATTGACAAATATTAAACCTGGATTACGCCGTGTTTTCACGCATCAGTTTCCGTGAATCAGGCCCCATTCACAAAAATGGCCGCACCCAGTTCAAAACTTTTAATTTGAGGGACATGGACTTCGTTGGCTGGCCAGCATTTATTGCCCATCTCTAGTTGGCCTTGAGAAGTTGGTGGTGAGCCGCGTTCTTGAATCGCTGCAGCTCACATGCTGTGGGTTGACCCACAATGCTGGTAGGGAGGGGATTCCAGGATTTTAACTCTTCGACTGCGAAGGAACGGCAATATATTTCCAAGTCAGGATGGTGAGTGTCTTGGAGGGGACGCTCACCATCCTGACTTGGAATGGTGTTGCCATGCATCTGCTGCCCTTGTCCTTCTAGATAGAAGTGGTCGTGGGTTTGGAAGGTGCTGTCTGAGGATCTTTGGTAATTTTTGCAGTGTAAATAGTACACATTGCTGCAACTGAGCGTTGGTGGTGGAGGGCATGTGCTGCTTTGGGAAGGTTTTTCAAACGGGGCTCATTTTCTTTGGTGCGTGGGCTTTGGTAGGCATGTTTTTTTTAATATGAAAATATTTAATTTATTATAATACTGTCTAGAGGACATGAACTGACACCATCAAGTGGTTCAATGATAACCCCATTTTTAGCCATGTGAGTAAAACAGCACCAGGTTATCGTTCTTAAATACTTTTTAAAAAATTAATTGGAAAGAAATGAAACTGGAACAACTGTGCTCTGTTACCCTGCTCCATCGTGGTGAGTTATGGAAGATTTTGGGTGGGATTCTCCAATCTCATCCATTCCTGTCCCCCTGCCAGCAAGAATGGAAAATTGGGCGCTTAGCCAAAACTCCATTGACTGCAGCAGGACTGGAGAATCCCAGCCGCGGATGAGGTTGGAGGTTTGTTGGCACTTCCGCTGTGATAATGTGACCTTGCCTAATCATTGCAATTTCAAGTGCATTTTCATAGAATCCTACATTGCAGAAGGAGGCCATTCGGCCCATCGAGTCTGCACCGACCACAATCACACCCAGGCCCGATCCCCATAAACCTATGCATTTACCCTAGCTAGTCTCCCTTGGCACTAAGGGGCAATTTAGCACGGCCAATCCACCCAACCTGCACATCTTTAGACTGTGGCAGGAAACCAGAACACCCGGAGGAAACTCACGCAGACACAGGGAGAATGTGCAAACTCCACACAGACAGTGACCCGGGGCCGGGAATTGAACCCGGGTCCCTGGAGCTGCGAGGCAGCAGTGCTAACCACTGTGTCACCGTGCCCAATTGTGCCCACCGGGCACAATTTTTACCTTACACCCAGAGCAGAAACCCGACTACCATCTATATTGTGAACAGATTCATGGGGAGAATTAAAGAGCCACAGCTAATACTCAGGATTGGACATCAATCCCCAATTGCCTCATTCAAAAATGAAAATGCTACCCAACAGAGCCAAAGCTGACAGAACGTAAAATAAAAACAGAAAATTCTGGAATTACTCAGTGAGTTAGGCAGCGTATGTATAAACCTTAACAGCTACGAATACTGTTCCAACACAAGCACCCCTACAAACGAACATCCCTGTTCCAGGCTTAACACATAAAGTAAGTATGTTCATGTGATGCTAGATCTTGCAGCTTTACAACACCTGTTCTGACTTAGTCTTTTGGATGGAGAATTAAAACTCTGACTCCGCCGCCCTGTAGCTCCCAGCACAGCCCGAGGTAGAGATAGAGCCACTGCTGGCTTCTAGCTTTTAGCCAGCAAACCCCTTCAAGGGACTGAGGCACTACTTGCCTCTAGTTACTAGCTCGCCAACCACCAAGAGCTAAATTTCCAGTACCAGGGAGAGACACAGAAATACCGGTTTCTGTCTGCAATCCTAACAGCTTCTGCCCGGCCAGCAGAACCTCCAATGCCAGGGAGAGAGACAAAAACACTGTTTTCAGTCTGGAGTTCAAACAGCTTCTAACTCATCAAACTGAATGTAAAGTTCTCTTGTGAGGCAAAAAAAAAACTGCCCCACCTGACCTGTCAATCATTCTCCCCCAACAATTCAAAAGGGCCATAAACTCCAGGTCAGTGCATTAGGCCAAGTTTAAAAAATAAACAAAAAGCCTATTATATGACTCTAGCAACACTAAAAGGACAGACAGCTTGGTGCCTGTGAATAACTGCAGAGAGTGTGCTTAAAATACATTTCTTAAAGGCATAGTAGCATCACAGTTCTGATAAAAAAAAAGATCATTGAGATGTTGCTGGACCTGATGAATATTTCCAGAAATTTCCTCTTGCTATTTCGCCTTTCCAGTATTTTGCCTTTGTAGTGGACATAGATGTAACTTAGTGCAGGCTAAACTAATTCAAATATTGGAAACAACTCCTTCGCCTGAATGTTTGGCAGTTTAACAAAGACAATATAGGCATTCAAAATGTACCCGAATGCTACAACGAGAGTGTTGACGTGCTTTATTTCACTGGAGTGGCATCAGTTGCAAGCACACAGTACTCCAGTCATTGATGGCACTCTTCAAATTCAATGACCTTACTTCATCAGGAGCCACTTGCTTATAATGGTCTTGACTATTTGTATGGGCTCCATATTAGCCTCTTCCTGGGTGTGGTGGAACTTCTGGGAAAACACAGAGACCCGGGCTACTTTGCTCCCCAGAATTTCCACGCTGGAAGAGGGGGAAACTCCTTCCACCCCTCGTCCGTCGAAAGATGGGCGGGAAAAAAACGAGGCACACGCATTCCGAAACCAGGAATTCCTACTCCTCCGAGGCTGGTTTGGAAACCAGCATTTGTGTGGCAGCTGGTAATCCAACTGAGTTCAGGTGATCTGAACTTTTATTTGTTTCTATTGGGGCTAAAGGGATCAAGGGCGGGGTGGGGGGGATCAGGATATTGAATTCGATGATCAGCGATGATCAAAATGAGTAGCGGAGCAGACTTGAAGGGCCAAATGGCCTACTCCTGCTTCTAGTTTCTATGACCTAGCCTCAATGTGCAGGTAGAGTCCAGGCTAGAGACAAGTGTGCAGGGGGCGGAGGAGGTTATCCAAATATTTTGACGACTGTTTCGCCACTTTGCTCCCCAAGTGATAAGAATATTTGTGACTTGGAAAGACAGTGCGATCTTGTGTACTATTTTCATGAGTTTTGGCTTCATCTCCAATCTTTACATGGCATTGCGTGTCCTTTAATGGCTTAGAGAGAGATGGGAACAGTGACTTAACGACTTAATCATATCACCTCATTCACATTAAACAATACAATTTACTAAAGCATTTTTAATCACTTAGATGAGTCTAGTCAAAACTACACAACAGTCCATTAGCCACAGTACATTTGTGACCAATACTCTGTCGACTGATAGACAAGTATTTATCAGTGTCCAATATATTTGAATTACTCTGGGCTGTTTGATGGCCTGTCTTAATTACTGTCAATTTTCCCAGTGTTAGCCTGGTTATTGCAAACATTTTTCACAGATATGAGTGCCTACGGTTTGTGGAGTAATGTACCACACCCAGCGAGCACAATGATTTTACATTCTATTGATTAAACAGATTAAAGGGTAATCAGTTATTCAGAGCAGTCTCTGAATCCAGCTGTTATCCAAAATGTGATATGCTTCTCAGCAAAGATCCTCTAAATCTTCTTTGTTGCATGTGGTGTGTTTATCTCAATGCAAGGTTTCTTTAATTTCCTTTGAGCAGATGTACACATCTGGCATCTTAAAGGGGGCACATTGTCAGCAGCTCATGTGATACCTGTATGATACCAGTGCAACCAGCCACATACATAAGTATCCTTCCTACCTGTTACTCTGCACATAACACACTGTTGCCATTCTTCATGCTCCATGTGACATGGTTCTCACTATCCCTTTTCCTCCTTCTCAGGTAATTGCTCATGATCACGGATGACTGGCTTCCTGTCCAGTTCAATGGGTTCTGAGAGTGCGTTGATAATTCCAGTGCAAGGTACACAAACTCTGCCACATACGGGCACGTGGTGCTTGAAGGGCCAGGATGATAAGACGTTTGGAAGTCTGTGTGCTCCTCCCAACACCTCAACTCCACCTCTGCATGCTCCCAACATCTTCCAATATGTTTGGCGCCTTTCCATATCAACACTCCCTATTTTTGTCAGTCAGTGGGAGGCAATGGTGTAGTGGTATTATCACGAGTAATTTAGAGACCCAGGGTAATGCTCTGGGGATCCAGGTTCGAATCCCACCATGGTAGATGTTGAAATCTGAATTTGATGAAAATCTGGACTAAAAGTCCAATAATGACCATGAAATCAATGTTGATTCTTGTAAAAACCCATCTGGTTCACTAATGTCCTTTAGGGAAGGAAATCTGAAATCCTTAACTGGTTTGGCTTACATGTGACTCCAGGACTCCAGAACCACAGCAACGTGGTTGACTCTTAAAATACCCTCTGAAATGGCCTAGCAAGCCACTCAGCTCAAGGGCAATTAGGGATGGGCAATAAATGCTGACCTAGCCAGTGATACCCACTTCCCAAGAATGAATTTAGAAAAATAAAATCACCCACCGTGACCAAATTCTGGTGCCAGGTATATGAATGACATGTCCTGCCCAGCGGAGCTGGTTTTAAGGATTAGTGCCTCAATGCTGGGCATGTCAGACTGGCTGTTGGACCACCCTGCTTGCTAGAGGATTTGGAGGACCTTGTGATGGTACTACAGGTGGCACTTCTCCAGTCTTTGAAGTGCCTACTATAGGTTGTCCAAATCTCTGAAGAGGAGCACAGGGAAGATTATTGCAAGGATGTTCCTCAACTTTCCACTCCCAGTGGCTGAAAAGCTCCTTGCAGAGTTGCACTGCAGTTTCTGTCCATGGAGAGGTACCACGGACTTTTGGTGGAATTTGCCGGCCGTTCACACCGCAGGATTCTCCGGTCCCGCCGCAGTGAATGGAGATTCGGCTGAGCGCCAAATTCTCCATCCTCACTCGCAGAACCGGCAGTGGGTGAATGGCTGGAAAACCCCAGCCATGATCTTTCCTGCATGGCAAATCTTGAAAACAATATGCAAAGAACAAAGAAAATTACAGCACAGGAACAGGCCCTTCGGCCCTCCAAGCCTGCACAGACCATGCTGCCCGACTGAACCAAAACCCCCTAACCTTCCGAGGACCATATCCCTCTATTCCCATCCTATTCATGTATTTGTCCAGACGCCCCTTAAAACATGTGTCTCATATGTGTCAGTAAAACATGTGACACATAATGAGTTATGTGTCTCACTCTGGCCTGTGAGCAGAACACAGCATGGCTCTGATGTCTTCAAGCTTTCTACCCATATATATATACGTTCATATATGTCGAGTCTGAATAAATGAATTTCCAGGCCCAGGACTGAGAACTTGAGCTGTCTTCCTCCTCTCTGTGCCCAAGCATTGGAACCTATTGAAGAAACTGTATGTTTATCCTGGCCAAGATCAGTGACCTCAGCACAGACTGAACCTGGGGAGTAATTCTGGCTCAGTTACTTTGCAACCTGTTAACAGTCAGCTATTCTTTGTCCTAGTCTCCCTTAATGCAAAGAACAGCACGAACCGGTGTCTATGGCCTTTCCCGACCTCAAGAAAGTCTTTGACTCTGTCGATGGTGAAAGCGTATGGAGTACCCTCCTCAAATCCGGCTGCACCGAGAAACTTATCACCTCGATGAGATGCGAGCCGTGATCCTCACTAATGGAACCACCACAAACACTGTCTCAGTGAGGACTGGAGTGAAACCAAGCTGTGTCATTGTACCAATCCTCTTTTCCATTTTCCTCACAGCAATGCTGTACCCCTCTTCCACCAAGTTAACCATGGACGCAGAGATAACCTGTAACATGTTTCTCACTATCTTTCATGAAATAACTCCTCTGAGACCGGTGTCTCTTCACCAAATTTAGATTTATTTACACAGTAAGCAACACTCAGACAGGTACTTCCTTGTACAAGTGTATAAACCCTGAGTAACCCTGATACTCCACATCAAGTTCACATGCAGGGATCCCAGATTGGACAAGCCATTACTGCCTTAATCAGGGAGCTCATATTCTATTCATTGGGGGCTTCAATAAACTCATTACACTGATAATACATGTATAAGATGTTCTTAATTACCCCTTTGCCTGACAACAATCCCCTCATAACTATAATAAAAGCAAAATATTGTGGATGCTGGAACTCTGAAATGAGAACAGAAAAACTCAGCAGGTCTGGCAGCATCTATGAAATAGAAAAAAATAGAAAGAAAGCAAGCAATAATAATTTACATGGTACCTTTAATATAATGAAATGACCTTAAATGCTTCCAGGAATATCATAAGACAAAGAATGATCCTGAGGTATTAGCTCAGATGGCCAAAAGCCAGGTCAAAGTGTTAGGGTTTAAGGAATGTCTTCAAGGAGGAAAGCAATGTAGAGAGACAGAAAGGTGTATCGTGGAAATTCCAGCACTTGGGGCCTAGGCAAACAACGGCCGCCATTGTTGGAGTGTTTAAAATTGGTGATCGTCAAGTGGCCAGCATTCAAGAAGCGCAGATATTTTGGAGGATCATGGGACTGGAAGAGATCCCAGAGATATTGAGGGGAGCGATCTGAAAACAAGGGTAGGAGTTTAAAAATCAAGAAAGGAGAGAAATGCAGAAAAGATTAAAGAAAGAATGAAAGGATAATTAGAATCATAGAATCCTACAGTGCAGAAGGAGGTCATTCAGCCCATTGAGTCTGCACCGACCACAGTCCCACCCAGGCCCTATCCCCATAACTCCATGCATTTACCCTAGCTAGTCCTCCTGATACCAAGGAGCAATTTAGTCTGACCGATCCACCCAACCCGCACAACTTTGGAGTATGGGAGGAAACCATAGCACCTGGGAAACCCACGCAGACACGGGGAGAATGTGCAAACTCCACGCAGGCAGTGACCCAAGGCTGGAATCGAACCCAGGTCCCTGGCACTGTGAGGCAGCAGTGCTGACCACTATGTCACCGTGCCGCCCCATGTTTTGGATCTAAATGACCCTTCTACAGAGGGTGTAGAGACGCAGAGGGACCTGGGTGTGCAAGTCCACAGATCTTTGAAGGTGACGTCACAGGTGGAGAAGGTGGTGAAGAAGGCATATGGCATGCTTGCCTTTATAGGACGGGGCATAGAGTATAAAAGTTGGGGTCTGATGTTGCAGATGTATAGAACGTTGGTTCGGCCGCATTTGGAATACTGCGTCCAGTTCTGGTCGCCACACTACCAGAAGGACGTGGAGGCTTTGGAGAGAGTACAGAGGAGGTTTACCAGGATGTTGCCTGGTATGGAGGGGCTTGGTTATGAGGAGAGATTGGGGAAACTGGGGTTGTTCTCCTTGGAAAGACGGAGGATGAGGGGAGACTTAATAGAGGTGTATAAAATTATGAAAGGCATAGATAGGGTGAACGGTGGGAAGCTTTTCCCCGGGTCGGTGGTGACGTTCACGAGGGGTCATAGGTTCAAGGTGAAGGTGGGGAGGTTTAACACAGATATCAGAAGGACATATTTTACACAGAGGGTCGTGGGGGCCTGGAATGTGTTGCCGGGCAAGGTGGTGGAGGCGGACACACTGGGAACGTTTAAGACTTATCTATGTTGTGATGAACAAAGCATCGTAGCTGTGAGGGACAGCTCGGTGGATAGGATATTAGGATGTAGATAGGCTGGAAAATTGGGCGGGGATCCTGGATTCAGGATTCAATCCTGGACCGGGGAGCGGCGCGGGCTTGGAGGGCCGAAGGGCCTGTTCCTGTGCTGTATTGTTCTTTGTTCTTTGTTGACCAAAGGGAGAGGGCCGGTGGAAAAACATGACTTCAGGACTGGCGGAGAACAACCCCAGAGAGGTTCAACTTCAGGATATTCAGATCCAGAGATTTGCACCCTCAAGCTGCAATATCAGTCCTCAATACTGATGCAATGTTTAGGCTCGTCTTAAATTGCACGCCCTCTCTGTCCCCATCCCAGCTGTTTGGCAGGGAGCTACAGGACATTGTCTGTATTTGACATCACCCAGCCAGCTGACAAGGAAGGAAATGCAATTTGAAAGGGTCGCCAAGGCAACAACAACACCGACTTATTATATTGAACAGAACAAGTCCAATGTTTGCCTCGTGACCGCACGGTTCTCTTCTCTGAGAATCGCAAAGTGTTTTAAACTAAAAACATGTTCCCCCTTTGCCTTCCTCCTCCTTTAAGAGTTAATTGAGGAAAGGAAAATTAAATTGCGTAGGAACTAATAATCTGCAAAGGAACTTGTATTGGACCCCGGAGGACGTATGAATTCCCACCACTACCCTCCCCCTAACAACCCCAGAGGCATCACTGCAAATAATGTTCAGAAAAGGCCGCGAGTGGGGAAGGAGATGAGTTACGAGGTATCGAGATGGGAAAAGGCAATGAATAAGGACTGTTGTCTTCTAATAAGGTCTGTTCCCTGTAATTACTCCGACACAATTTGATCAACGAAGGCTAAGCATCTTCATATGAAGGGGATCGGATGAAATTAGTCCTGATGTAATAAGTACCATTTGTCAGCATTAGCGAGAGTGCTGACAGCTCCTTGCCATCTCCGCAGCAACAGGGGGTTAGTGTGTCACTGTGGAAACAAACCGCAGCCTCTGAGTCGCTGGGCGAGAAGGTTAGCAACTCGCCTTGTTTTGAATAATAACATAAAAGTTATTGGCTTTCCACAATTAGCTCCTTTGTTTAAAGGGGAAACGATGGGAAGCTGGCAAGATTATCACCCGGAGAATTAATCGAGTCCGCTTCGCAACCTTCCAGCGGGCCGTGGGCTGTCACGTGACCGAGTACGCCGAGGGGAATGTGAAAGTAGCCAATTATTTCATGACGAGGCCATCTTCCTCTGGGAAAGCTGGCAAAGATATTACGTGGGCCTTAGAGATGCAGCCAGTGTGTAATGAGGCTGTTACGCAATCAAGGAGTCAGGGAAATGCCACAAATTGAGACTACAAGGCGTCTGAGGTGTGCAGGCCATGTTTTACCTGTTTTGTTGAGCCCGTTCCCCTTTGCTAGCCCATCAAAGAGGGTGTGCGTGGTTGATGCCACCTTGTAGATAAGACATTAAACCATGGTCCCGTACGCATAATTTATTAGGTAGATGTTTAAGATCTATCATCCCATTCTGTGGAAGAGTCCATATTGGAGTCGAAAAGCTTAACTCTGTTTCTCTCTCCACACTGTTATATAGAATCCCTACAGTGCAGAAGGAAACCATTCGGCCTATCGAGTCTGCACCGACTCTCAATCAGAGCATCTTACTCAGGTCCACCGCTGCCCTATCCCCTTAACCCCATACATTTATCCCACTATCCCCCAAACCCACAGATCTTGGGACACTAAAAGGTAATTTAGCATGGCCAATCCACCTGATCTGCACATCTTTGGACACTGCCAGGGCCTGCTGAGTTTACCTAGAAGAATCATTCCAACTCGAAACACCAAGTCTTGTTTCACTCTCCGCAGATGCTGACAGACCTGCTGAGTTTCTCCAGCATTTTCTATTTTTATTTCAGATTTCCAGCATCTGCAGAATTTTGCTTTTAGTTGCTTTTAGCAGCGACTAGATTCGTGGTTTTTCAGGAACACTGTTCCTTATCATATGAAAAATGCATTGGCTGGAATCTTACAAGAATGATCCCTGGAATGAAGAGCTTGTCGTATGAGGAATAGTTGAGGACTCTTGGTCTGTACTCATTAGAAGTTTAGAAGGATGAGGGGGGATCTTATTGAAACTTACAGAATACTGTGAGGCCTGGATAGAGTGGACTTAGAGAGGATGTTTCCACCAGTAAGAAAAACTAGAGCCAAAGGGCACAAGCTCAGACTAAAGGGACGATCCTTTAAAACAGAGATGAGGAGGAATTTCTTCAGCCAGAGTGTGGTGAATCTGTGGAACTCTTTGCTGCAGAAGGCTGTGGAGGCCAGGTCATTGAGTGTCTTTAAGACAGAGATAGATAAGTTCTTGATTAATAAGGGGATCTGGGGTTATGGGGAAAAGGCAGGAGAATGGGGATGAGAAATACATCAGCCATGATTGAATGGCGGAGCAGACTCGATGGGCCGAATGGTCTAATTCTGCTCCTATGTCTTATGGTCTTAACATTGTTCACACCGACGGGATTTTCCCATAGGAACGTGGCATGAACGGTAGGTTAAGATCCCGCCCAATATGTATAACACGCCTAAGCTTCCCAAACAGCAAACCATTCTGCAATGCATCCGACTGGATACTAAAGGTCTTCGATTCGGTCTAAACACCTTAGCAAATAATCAAAACATTCTTCATCAATTATCAACCCATGGTTTGGAACCAATGGAACCTGTTAGCCTTTTGCTTCAGAGCATCTCGCCAGCATCCATCACAGCCATGGTTAGCAGCCCACTGTGAGCAAAGTCATGAGAGGTCAACCAGCTTATATTATTGGGGTTGTGACTGGTTATGAAGCTTCTGGCTATGAAGCTTCTAGGCGTTCAGATCACCAACAATCTATCCTGGTCCTTCCACGCCGGCGCTATAGTTAAGAAAGCCCACCAACGCCTCTACTTTCTCAGAAGGTTAAGGAAATTTAGCATGTCCTCTACATCTCTCACCAATTTTACAGGTACACCACAAAAAGCATCCTTTCCGGATGCATCACAGCTTGGTATGGCTCCTGCTCTGACCAAGACCGCAAGAAACGATAAAAGGTTGTGAAAGCCTCCCGTCCATTGACTCTGTCTACACTTCCCGCTGCCTCAGAAAAGCAGCCAGCATAGTCAAGGACTCCACGCACCCTGAAAATACTCTCTTCCACTTTCTTCAGGGGAAAAAGATACAAGCTGGAATTTCACCGTCCTGCCCGCCACGGGAGTCGGAGTGGGCGAGGGGCGAACCATGGCCTGTTGGCCGCAGGTGAGATTTTATGGTTTCGGGATGAGCGAGGCCATAAAATCCCGCCCACAAAGCCTGAAAATACGTATCAACCGACTCAAGAACTGCTGCCATCAGACTTTTGAATGGTCCTGTCATATATTAAGCTGATCTTTCTCCTCATCCTATCAGTAACCGCAACACTCTATTCTGCACCCTCTAATTTCCTTCTCCTCGAATGTGGTCTATGAATGGTATGTTTTGCCGGTTAACAGCTCGCAGGAAACAATACTTTTCACTGTATCCCAATACTTGGGACAATAATAAGTCAATTCAATGCAATTCAGTTCAAAGCAGCTTCCTCACGGATTAGCAATGTAGGCAGCTCACGGGGGTGATTTTTAAAGGTGAACTGTCTGGGGTCAGGAATGACCAATGGCCATTTGAGAGTCATTCCAGAGGCTACCCTGAATCCATCCAACGTCAGCCATGACCTTCAGGCAAAAGAATAACGGGGAGGACGGAAAGTTGGGGTAAAAATATTCAGCACCAGCTTGAGAGGTGGGAGGGAAGAACCACCTGTATTTTCAGAGGGACATAAGGGCTGCTTTGGGATTTCTGGCAGCTGTTGGTTCCAGCAACATGTGGCATATACCACGGCTGTACATTGTCTGCATTTAGTATTTTCCCCTTCGCTGTGGGAATTTCATCACTAACATTGCTTCACTGACAAGCCTACCCACTGTTTCATTACCATCAAATTGCAGGATGTTTGGGAAAATTGCTCTGGCATAATGTCCATTGGGAGCCTGGCGCATTCCGACTTACATTGTCACAGTGTTGTGGTAGGTGGCGAAATCCTGAGGCCCAAAAGATTTAGATGATATTGAAAATATAATTACAGTCGAGTAGTTAACTTAGTCAGGGTCGACTGAACAGTTAAGAGATTCTACCACAAGGGAAGAGATCTTTGGGCTGTCAGCTGTCCTGGTGCTCCACTTTTAGCCCTGTCGACTATTGCTGCGATAATTTGGGGGAGGGCAGTCTTTCCGCCCCTTCTGATACACATTAGTATTTTGATAGCACTGAAGTGGCGAATCACAGCATGGATTAATTTGTTCCAGGAATTCGCAACAATCCTGTGATACAAGACCAAAACTGGATGTGGGAAATTATACCCTTCCCATTCAGTGATGGGTACGTGGGACAGAATTCCAGCTGAAACACTTCAACCCTGTGAATTTGCACCATTAAACATTGAATCAATATCCGGTTAAGGACAATTTACATAGAAACATAGAAACTAAAGGCAGGAGTAGGCCATTCAGCCCTTCGAACCTGTTCTGCCATTCATTTGGATCATGGCTGATCATTAAATTCAATATCCTAAAGATGTGCAGAATAGGTTGATTGGCCAAGCTAAATTGACCCTAATGTCAGGGGGATTAGAACATAGAACATAGAACAGTACAGCACAGAACAGGCCCTTCAGCCCACGATGTTGTGCCGAGCTTTATCTGAAACCAAGATCAAGCTATCCCACTCCCTATCATCCTGGTGCGCTCCATGTGCCTATCCAATAACAGGATTAGCAGGATAAATATGTGGGGTCATGGGAATAGGGCCTTGGTGGGATTGTAGTTGATACATGCTCGATGGGCTGAATGGCCTCTTTCTGTACTGTAGGGATTCCATTCTATTCTATCCTGATCCTGCCTTCCCCCCATATCCCTTGATTCCTTCAGCCCCAAGAGCTATAAGACCATAAGACAGAGGAGCAGAATTAGACCACTCGGCCCATCGAGTCTGCCCTGCCATTCAATCATGGCTGATTTTTTTCTCATCCCCATTCTCCTGCCTTTTCTCCATAGCCCCTGATCCCCTTATTAATCAAAAACCTATCTATCTCTGTCTTAAAGACATTCAATGACCTGGCCACAGCCTTCTGCGGCAAAGACTTCCACAGATTCACCACTCTCTGGCTGAAGAAATTCCTCCTCATCTCGGTTTTAAAGGATCGTCCCTTTAGCCTGAGGTTGTGCCCTCTGGTTCTAGTTTTTCCTACTAGTGGAAACATCCTCTCCACGACCACTCTATCCAGGCCTCGCAGTATCCTGTAAGTTCCAATAAGATCCCCCCCTCATCCTTCTAAACTCCAATGAGTTATTAGCTATATCTAATTTCTTCTTGTTACAACGATGTGCACACTTCAAAGACACGCTCGCAGCTGAGGAGCGCTTTGCATGTCCCGAGGTGGTGGGGTGGCTATATGAATGTAAGTGATTTTTCACTTTCTTTCGGTCTCCCAATGCTACCCGAGCAGTGATGCCAGATTAATAAATCTAAAGATCCATTGAGTGAGAAGTCACAGTTGAATAATGCGGTCACTATATGTATTATAATTAAATAAATCCAGCCGTTCATGGCTATTAAGCCACAAAGTGGAGTTCTTTCGTACCATAACTGGTGCAGTCAACAATTGTGTGTTTGAATGTTAATTGGAATGTCATTGTGCAACAGGTGTGATTTATTGATGATGCTGCAACTGTTCCCAACACCCATGAAGGACAGATTGAAGAACAAATCTACTCTTCACGCTGCTGTACACTAAATATTCTATTAACGGCTAAGTGTGGTCTTCTGAATTGGTGCATAGTCCCAGGAGTTATCAAAGGAGATATGTGTGCCCTTCCCGGTGTCTCTCAATAACCCTCTATTTCATAACTGTGAGGGTTGGAGGCATTCTGCCAACTTACATTCTAGATTAAGTTGATCCTCATGCGGTATTGAGATGTTTCACTGCAAAAATGAAGAGTCCTGCTTCTTCTGCCCATCCTCCCATGGACCAAGGGGATTCTACTTTGGGTCCATTGCCCCATGTATGGCCAATCCTGTTTTGGAGCCAGTCACCAGTTTGGTGAAGGAGGTGTACACTGCACACTATTAAATGTGGGCGGGGCGGGGCTGCCACTGGCGGGGTGGATGAGTGATCCGCAGGCGGAAATCTCCAGGTAGTTGAAAGTAAAGGAGGAAGAGTAGGAGCCGCTGGGGGTGTCAGGGAGGACGGGAGTACACAGCGACTCACATTCAGCAGGCAGCGAGGAATAGAGAGGCTCCCAGTCCGCCAGGCTGATTAAATCCACATCAGGCACTGACCTGCCAGAGTCCAGGCCGCTCAGTAAGTCTGGGGCAGGGCCGCTGCTGTCCTGGGCTGCAGCCGGCCACGGTAGCACAGTGGTTAGCACTGCTGCTTCACAGCTCCAGGGACCTGGGTTCGATTCCCGGCTTGGGTCACTGTCTGTGTGGAGTTTGCACGTTCTCCTCGTGTCTGCGTGGGTTTCCTCCGGGTGCTCCGGTTTCCTCTCACAGTCCAAAGATGTGCGGGTTAGGTTGATTGGCTATGCTAAAATTGCCCCTTAGTGTCCGTAGGTTAGAGGGATTAGTGGGTAAATATGTAGGGATATGGGGGTAGGGCCTGGGTGGGATTGTGTTCGGTGCAGACTCGATGGGCCGAATGGCCTCTTTCTGTGCTGTAGGGTTTCTATGATTCTATGATTCTAAATGTCAGCAGCCTCACGGTGTGATTGCCATTCCACATACACTGTGATGTCAGACTGATGCACGGTGATGTTAAACTGACAGCAAAAGCACCAGGCTTCGCATAAGTAGTGGGGACATGTGAAAGAAATGCACCTCATATTGTCCTGGATTCCTGACAGTGTGGAATAGAGGGTATTCTGGGTCCAGTTACCTTACTGGGCCGGATGCTGAACACAAGGGGCTGAATTTTACGTTGGCAAACCGGGACTGCTATTGTCCTGTGCATGTGCAAAACCCAGAATAATGGCATCAGTTTGCGAACCTGATGTCGCATGTCACATCAGTTTCCCAGAATAAGGTAAGGGGCCGAGCGCTGACATCAGCTGACTTTTTAAAACAAATTTTGTCACAAACCGACCGACTTTGAAAAAGACTGCCCTGCAGCAATAGCACGCTTGAACCAGCAGAGAGTGTGTCTCCTGTCCTTCTGTGATTGGCCAGCAGCTCCAGCAGTCCCAGCAGCGCCAGATCTCAGCAGTGGGCACTGCCGGGACTGCAAGCCGTCCCACAGTGAAGGGAGCAAATGGACCCCAAACTCAGGCAAGTATGGGAATTTTGGGTGGGGAGGGTTGGGGCACCCTAAGAAGGCCGTGGGGCAGGGTGCAGGTTTTGAAGGCCAAACAGCCAGCTGCAAAGGGAAGGGAGGGTATCGTCTGGGTAGTGTGGTCCCGATGCATACATGGCAACCCCCCTGAAATGATGTATAACCCCTTTCCTTCCTGCCTTTTCACCTCAGATGATTTTAAAAATATGTATTAACAGGGTGGTGAAAAAGGCACATGGGACATTCGCCTTTATCAATCAAGGCATAGGTTACAAAAACAGGGAAGTCATGTTGCAGTTGTGTAGAACTTTGGTGAGGCCACAGCTAGAGTACTGTGTGCAGTTCTGGTCGCCACATTATAGGAATGATGTGATTGCACTGGAGGGGTTGCAGAGGAGATTCACCAGGATGCTGCCTGGGATGGAACATTTAAGTTATGAAGAGAGGTTGGATAGGCTTGGGTTTTTTTTGTTGGAGCAGAGAAGACTGAGGGGCGACCTGATCGAGGTGTACAAATTATGAGGGACATGGACAAAGTGGATAAGGAGCAGCTGTTCTCCTTAGTTGAAGGGTCAGTCACGAGGGGACATAAGTTCAAGGTGAGGGGCAGGAGGTTTATGGGGGATGTGAGGAAAAGCCTTTTTTACCCTGAGGGTGGTGACGGTCTGGAATGCGCTGCCTGGGAGGGTGGTGGAGGCGGGTTGCCTCACACCCTTTAAAAAGTACCTGGGTGAACACTTGGCACGTCATAACATTCAAGGCAATGGGCCAAGTGTTGGTAAAATGGGATTAGGAGGGAGATCAGATGTTCCTCACGTGTCAGTACAGACTGGATGGGCTGGGGGGCCTCTTCTGCATGGTGTGATTCTATGAACAGGCAATTGAGCTCATTAACAAGCTGATTGAAGCGAACATTATGCTGCCCACACCGTGATGTGTTCTGCGCGAGTGGTCGGGCAAGCATGGGGGGTGGTGGGGGTGCATTCATTCACAATCCGATTCGCCAGCCGATCTCGAGGGCAAGTCTTCCTCCCACTGACAGGTGGAAGATCCATTCTCTGCTTGTTCCGGCCTCCCGCAGTGCGTTATCACTGCAGAGTGGCCTCTTTTTAAGTTGGTTGGTTTGTAAATACATGTTACAATGATGGAGTGGGGTGGTAGAAGGGCAGGGGGTGGGGAGGGGGGGCGCGTTGTTGCGAGCAATACACCCCCTGGAAAATACAGCCCAGTATTCATGTTAATTACATCCATAGGCTCTGGCCTGTCAATGTAAACAGCTTAAAGCTTCCTAATGAATTGGAACACTGTGCGGCAGAAGGAAAATAAACCTGTTCTGATAAGAACTCTTATTAATATTTTCCATAAATGTGTTCGACAACATTACTATTTATAGAAGGCATTGGCAAACTAATATACTCGGGACGCAAGGATGTACCTGCGAGCTGGAATGCAGCTTTAAACAGGTAGACCCCTTTTGTTCTGAGGAGTGTGTTTGCAATTGAGGTAATGCTGACTTCAGGAACAGGAGGGCAAGATACAGGTCAGAGCAAATTCATTTACAAAAAAAACTATTCCTTGAAATTCTTCTTTTCACCAGTATTAATGGATTTAACATCGTCGCATGAAATCTGTTTGCCTAGTGTTTTAATGAAGGCACTGATCATTTATTTTAAGCTGGTTAATGCCTCTCTGAAAAGAGAAGCCAAGGCAATTTAACACTAATTATTAAATATTTGTAGTTAACATGCGCCTGGTGTACTTTCAAAGGTAGCTAAACACGCAGAAATGGCAGGATAGGCAAATAGCCTGCCTTGCACGATACCCAGCATCGTAATATAGTTCCTCTCCGTCCACCTAGAACCATATCCCAGGTTCACGAAAGTTATTTTTTAATAACCCTTCCAGCCATCTGTTTGGCTGCTAGTTTAGCTGGAGGCCTTTTGTCGAAGATCAAACCCAAGATGGGGTACAACACCTTATCTTATCAGCTTGGATCTTGTTGTCTCTCTGGCACGGACCTTGAATTGGATTTATTTTGAATTTGAATTTGGTTTTTGGAGCGAACAAGGAATGGATTTGGGTTTGCCCGGTCCATTCTGAACATTGGCTTTGTAACTTTAAGGACGGAGCAAAAAATATATTCAGAAACTGGCTTAGCTGTACCATAAACCCAAGAAAACTGACCACAGCATTCCCAGCTTCCTGGCTGGCCCAGTGATTTGGAGAGCTTGGATTTGCATAATGGTAGTTCCATTCAACAAACCAACTTTTCTTTCTTATAGTTGTCACCTTTTTATTTCCAGATCTTTCTGAAGCTGAATTCAAATTCTCAAGCTATTACCACCAGATTTGAACTTGTGGCGTTGAGGTAATTCATCTCGGCCTCCCCGAATATCTGAGGCGGGATATTCCAGACACGCTTGGCGCAAGTGCAGAAAATCTCGCCAGAGGGCAATGGACCTTTGTGCGGTCCTGCCCCGCTCGCTACGATTCCTGTGGCGGACGGGACGGGAAAATTCCACCCCAGCCTAGTTTCTGTTTCTACAAATTTTTAATTTGAGGAAAAGAAAATTCCTGGAACTTGGAAAGGTGATTCCATATCAGCGATTTCAGCGAGGGAAACGTTTTTAGCTCGGGAAATATTTACTCTCCTTCATCATCTCCGAAAGCAATCTCCTGTCATCCAGTACTTCTTTTAATTAACTTAGAAACCTGAGGCACGGAATGACAATCAAGGTTGTGAAGATGAGGCAAGTCGTAAAGTATTGATGAGGTGACACCAAGCTGTGATTTTAATGCCTGCAAATTTCAGGAAGTCTAAAGCACAGGAGAAATTTTGACGTTTTGATTCCTGGGAAAACTGAGTCAGAGTTTGCGCAAGATGATTCAAGTGGGAGCTTGCGCGACGAATTAGTGCAGTGAATTTGTGCAGCAAGTTTGAGTCATAGAAATGTAGAAGATAGGAGCAGGAGGAGGCCATTCGGCCATCCGAACCTGCTCTGCCATTCATCACGATCATGGTTGATCAACCAACTCAATAGCCTAATGCTGCTTTCTCCCCATAACCTATGATCTCATTCGCCCCAAGTGCTATATCTAGTTGCCTCTTGGATACATTCAATGTTTTTGCATCAACTATTTCCTGTGGTCATGAATTCCACAAGCTCACCACTCTTTGGGTGAAGAAATGTCTCCTCATCTCTGTCCTAAATGGTCTACCCCGAATCCTCAGACTGTGACCCCCTAGTTCTGGACTCCCCCACCATCGAGAACATCCTCCCTGCATCCACCCTGTCTAGTCCTGTTAGAATTTTATAAGTCGCTATGAGATCCCCCCCTTATTCATCTGAACTCCAGCGAAAACAATCCTAACCTAGTCAACCTCTCCTCATACATCAGTCCCGCCATCCCCGGCCAGAGTTTGTACTTGTCTTATCTTAATACGCCTCACCCACACAAATAACACTCGGTGCAGTAAAACACAGCTTGAATCCAATCTTCAAATTTCGTACTGTAGCTCCGCTGAGTCTCAGCTCCTCAAGCATAATTGTAGCGACTGGAAGTTGCTGAAAGTCGAAAGTTTCTTTGCCGGCGCAGTCACTTTTCGGTGAAGCTGGCTGAATTATTCTGACAGGCCGAACTTGGGAAAACAGTGAATGTAGGTCAACAAAAAGAGATGCTTCACCAGAGTCTCGTTATAATCTGCTGACTACCAACCTCGCAAACTAAATTATTCATTTTTTTTGCATGTTTTATTGAATTGGAACAGGTTGCCACCCTGTCCATTATCAGTAAGAATACGTTGGATATTGGAGGAGCGCAACAAGCCAGGTACTCAACTGCAGCGGAAGAGATCTTGTTTTATTTTGACATCTCTTCTGTGTTCATTCAAACCTGGTTGTCACAAACCTGTGATGCACAATTTGGTGCTTACAGGTCCCCCTCTCAGCTGACTGGTACAGGGCCACAGCCTGGAATAGAAACATGGAAAATAGGAGCAGGAGTAGGCCATTTGGCCCTTTGAGCCTGCACCACCATTCAATATGGTCATGGCACATCCTCTACCTCAACGCCATACTCCCCATACCCCCAGACACTTTTAGAGTCTAGATATCTATCTATTTCCTTCTTAAATGTAAAGACGTTTATTTATTAGTGTCACAAGTAAGACTTGTGCACTGCAATGAACTTACTGTGAAAATCCCTTAGTTGCCACACTCCGGCGCCTGTTCGGGTACACTGAGGGAGAATGTAGCATGGCCAATGCACCTAACCAGCACGTCTTTCAGACTGTGAGAGGAAACCAGAGCACCCGGAGGAAACCCACGTAGACACGGGGGGAACGTGCAGACTCCACACAGACAGTGACCCAAGCCGGAAATTGAACCCTGGTCCCTGGCGCTGTGAGGCAGCAGTGCTAACAACTGTGCAACTGTGCCGCCCATGAGCTGAGGACAGCGGGGCAAGGGCAAAGGGGAAATCTGGGACCTCAGTCAATACCAGAACAAACATGCAATGCCTGCCATCCAATTAAGCAATGGGGCTCCTTCACCAGCCAAGTTAGAGGATTAAGAAAGAAACCAAGGAACGCAGAGAAGACAATAGGATTAGAGTCAAAACTAAATAAAGAAAGAATGGGTTCAAAGGTGAAGAAAAGAAACAAAAGTAGAGTAAGAAATCAATGAGAATTATATTTAAGAAATCTATAACAACAATTTACTCGCTGTAGGAAAGATTCTCCACCATTTAAACAGCTGAGTGGCATCACAAGAAGAAACTTCTCCTCATTAAAAGTTGCAGAGAGAATGGGTGGGAATATTCAGGGATCATCCGGTCCCGCCAACAGCAGGCCCCCGCTGTGGGTTCACTGACGGCAGACAGGAAACCACATTAACATCAGCAAAACTGGGAGATCCAGCCGCTAGCCAATAGCAGGCCACCTTTGCTGTCACAAAACACACCGGGGGGGAGAGGACGGAAAATGGAAGCTCGCTTACCTGAAACGGCAGGTTTGCGGGGAAGAGGATCTCCTATTGGACCTCCAGCTTCAGGGGGCCCATTCCTTAATTGGATGGCAGGCATTGCCTGTTGGCCACTGATTGACTAATTCAGGGAAAATCACTGCTGGGTGACTGTTCCATCCGCAGTGCGGGATGGGGATCCCCGACACCAGGGGATTTGACAGTCATTAGGGTCTCAATCAAGAACTCAACGTCCTGCCCAATGACACAACTAATAACTCTAATGTGCGATAACCGACGTCCTCTCCACAGCATTAAAACATTCCAAAGCATTAAGTTATTATATAGATTTTTTATCCCATCCTTAAAGTTACAAAGCCAGTGCTCTGAGTGGACCAGGCAAGCTCAAATCCATTCCTTGCTTACTCGAGAAACCAAATTCAAATCGAATCCAATTCAAGGTCCCCATAAGAGAGACAAAGATCCAAGCTGACAAGACAAGGCACCCCACCTTGGGCTTGATCCAACGCTTGATCTTAGCCAAAATGCCATGAAATAATGATGCATTGTTGTTCAGGAGAAGCTAAGGGGTGGGTGGTGGGAAATGATAATATACTTTCTCTCTTCCTGTCTCACATCTCTTACTCTGCCTTACTGTACACTTCCTAAGCTCATTCAGTTGCAAAAGCTGCTTTGCAACCCAGAAGAATCCTGCAATTGGCTGAATAAGCCCAGAGGGAGTCTATGTAAACGGAGCATTTATCGGCTACACATGCATAAAAGAGAAGGGAGAGTAAAAAAAATCTGCATCTCTCTCCAGCTTTAAATTACAACTGCGGGGTGAACAGCCATTTCCAGTCCTAACACGTGGCTAAACAATGGATCGTTTCAACCTCAATTTCCCCTGAAATTGATGGATTCCCACTCTGGTGAATGCACGTGCTGGTTAATTGGTCCGCGTTAGATTCAACTCATTAAACCCCTGATGTCTGTGCTGAGACGCCCTTTCTTGCGCACAGAACTGCCTTATCTTGAAGCCCCCAGCGCAGTCCGCATGTATATTCATGAGGGCGCTTCATACGAGAAGGATTCTCAGCCTAATTTGTGAAGGATAAATAAGATGTTAACCCGTTGGGTGCTAAGTCTGATTGACAATTTCTTCCACTCTCCATGTCCCAGCTGTTGTCTTTTTCATTAGCTTACATTCAATTATAGTTTTAAAGTTTATTTATTAGTGTCACAAGTAGGCTTACATTAACATTGCAATGAAGTTACTGGGAAAATCCCCTAGTTGCCACACTCCAGCACCTGTTCGGGTACACTGAGGGAGAATTTAGCATGGCCAATGCACCTAACCAGCACATCTTTTGGACTGTGGGAGGAAACCGGAGCACCCGGAGGAAACCCACGCAGACATGGGGAGAACGTGCAGACTCCACACAGACAGTGACCCAAGCCAAGAATCGAATCCGGGTCCCTGCGCGCTGTGAGGCAGCAGTGCTAACCACTGTGCCACGCTGCTGCCCTATAGGGACAGTAGTGGTAATGTCACTGGACTAGTAGCCTGCATGAATGCTTTAGAGACACGAGTTCAAATCTCATGGCAGCTGGGGGAATTTAATTTGAATTAATTAATAAATCTGGAATAAAATTCCTGTCACATTAACAATGATCATGAGCCTATTGGATTGTCGTATCTGGTTCACCAACCCTTCAGGTGGCACTGGCGTATGGTATTGTCACTGGACCAATAACCCAGAGATCCAGGGTCATGCTCTGGAGACCCAGGTTCGAATCCCACCACGGCAAATGGTGAAATTTGAATTCTATAAAATTCTGGAAAGTCTAATAATGATCATGAAACCATTGTCCATTGTTGTAAAAACCCATCTGTCTTACTAATGTCCTTTAAGATAAGGAAATCTGCCATCCTTACCTGGTCTGACCTATATATGACTCTTAATTGCCCTTCTGAATTAACCTAACAAGCCACCCAGCTGTAGGCTGCTCACCCAGTACTTTCTCAAGGGTAATTAGGGATGTGCAATAAATACTGACCAAGCCAGCAGTGCTCACGTCCCAGGATTTAAATAAATATCGAGTTGAAAATGTTGTAATTTCACCACCTTTCCTAATGTGGCTTGACTCCACATTTGTTTGATGCTGCTTCTGTGAGTGAAGCGCCTTGGGCTGTTTTAATACATTAAAGACACCAAGTTGCTGCCTCTAAATGCTGTCTGAGAATGATTCAGCATTCTAAGTCCCCAGAAGAAGTCTTGACTTGCCCGATGTGTTTGTTAACCGCAAGTGCACTGGAGAAATGAGAATCCCAGGTGCATATCCCACCAGGACACTGACAGTAATCACCTCTGCTCTGAAAGTGGGGCGTCATCAAAGCTAACGGCCGCTCTCAATACATCTGCACTTCCTTTACTGTCTTCCTTTCCTCGAGTATTTACAGAACATGACGAACTGATGTTGTCAAATCTAAAACCCTTCAGTTTCTATTCTGATTCATGGAATCTTTACTTCGCCCATTTAATAAATTGATTTGATTTATTATTGTCAAATGTATTGGAATACAACGAAAAGTATTGTTTCTTGCGCACTGTACAGACAAAGCGTGCCATTCGTAGAGTGGTATTCGGAGAGAGAGAAAGGAGAGGGTGCAGAATGTAATGTGGCAGTTATAGATAGGGTTTGATTTTCATTTGATTTGATTTATTATTGTCCCATGTATCAGCATACAGTGAAAAATATTGTTTCTTGCGCGCTATACAGAGCATACCATTCATAGAGAAGGAAATGAGAGAGCGCAGAATGTAGTGTTACAGTTATAGCTAGGGTATAGAGAAAAATCAACCCAATGCAAGGTAGGTCCATTCAAAAGTCTGACAGCAGCAGGGAAGAAGCTGCTCTTGAGTCTTGAGTTCTTGAAGTGTAGACAGAGCCAATGGATGGGAAGCTGGTTTGCGTGATGGATTGGGCTACATTCATGACCTTTTGTAGTTTCTTGCTGTCTTGGGCAGATCAGGAGCCATACCAAGCTGTGATACAGCCAGAAAGAATGCTTTCTATGGTGCATCTTGAGATAGGGTGTAGAGAAAGATCAATTAGGTCCATTCAAAAGTCTGATGGCAGCAGGGAACATAGAACATAGAACATAGAAAGCCACAGCACAAACAGGCCCTTCGGCCCACAGGTTGCGCCGATCACATCCCCACCTCTAGGCCTATCTATAGCCCTCAATCCCATTAAATCCCATGTACTCATCCAGAAGTCTCTTAAAAGACCCCAACGAGTTTGCCTCCACCACCACCGACGTCAGCCGATTCCACTCACTCACCACCCTCTGAGTGAAAAACTTACCCCTGACATCTCCTCTGTACCTACCCCCCAGCACCTTAAACCTGTGTCCTCTCGTAGCAACCATTTCAGCCCTTGGAAATAGCCTCTGAGAGTCTACCCTATCCAGACCTCTCAACATCTTGTAAACCTCTATCAGGTCACCTCTCATCCTTCGTCTCTCCAGGGAGAAGAGACCAAGCTCCCTCAACCTATCCTCATAAGGCATGCCCCCCAATCCAGGCAACATCCTTGTAAATCTCCTCTGCACCCTTTCAATGGCTTCAACATCTTTCCTGTAATGAGGTGACCAGAACTGCGCGCAGTACTCCAAGTGGGGTCTAACCAGGGTCCTATAAAGCTGCAGCATTATCTCCCGACTCCTAAACTCAATCCCTCGATTAATGAAGGCCAGTACGCCGTACGCCTTCTTGACCGCATCCTCCACCTGCGAGGCCGATTTAAGAGTCCTATGGACCCGGACCCCAAGGTCCTTCTGATCCTCTACACTGCTAAGAATGGTACCCTTCATATTATATTGCTGCTTCATTCCATTGGATCTGCCAAAATGGATCACCACACACTTATCCGGGTTGAAGTCCATCTGCCACTTCTCCGCCCAGTCTTGCATTCTATCTATGTCTCGCTGCAACTTCTGACATCCCTCCAAACTATCCACAACACCACCTACCTTGGTGTCGTCAGCAAACTTACCAACCCATCCCTCCACTTCCTCATCCAGGTCATTTATGAAAATGACAAACAGCAAGGGTCCCAGAACAGATCCCTGGGGCACTCCACTGGTCACTGACCTCCATGCAGAGAAAGACCCCTCCACAGCCACTCTCTGCCTTCTGCAGGCAAGCCAGTTCTGGATCCACAAGGCAACAGCCCCTTGGATCCCATGCCCTCTCACTTTCTCAAGAAGCCTTGCATGGGGGACCTTATCGAAGCTGCTCTTGAGTTGGTTGGTACATGATGTCAGACTTTTGTATCTTTTTCCCGACAGAAGAAGGTGGAAGAGAGTATGTATGGGATGCGTGGGGTCCTTGATTATGCTGGCTGCTCTTAGTGGGAAGTGTAGACAGAGTCAATGGATGGGAGGCTGGTTTGTGTGATGGATTGGGCTATGAACAATATGCTTTGTCTGTACAGCGCGCAAGAAACAATACTTTTCACTGTATGCCAATACATGTGACAATAATAAATCAAATCAAAAGTCAAAAATTTAATGCCACATTTTATTAACACTGTCATTTCTCTACCTTATCATGGTTTCCAGCTCTGTCTCCCCTGGCCAGTTCGATCATTTACAGACAACACTTGGGCCAGAATGTGGTCAGTTATCGCTGATACCTCCCCACCTGGCCTCTCATTGGCCAGCAGACCCATCCCCAATCCAATTAGGCTTCTTCCTCAATGACAATGCCAGTCAGTGCCTTGTTCACCTCAGGGGCATGTTTGACCTCCCGCCAAAAAAATGCACCTGCTTCTCAATTCCTGCTACATGAACGAAAATCTGGCCCCTTGTGAGGGATACTTGAAAATCCAGTGCCCTTGCCACAGAAATTACCTTGCAGATTGAACCAGAGACCAAGGCATGGATTTCAATCCACATGGTGATCAGGAGAAGTTGAGAACATTCCCGGTTTGCACCCCCCTCCCCATCTTGGGGATCAATGCCTGCAAAGACAGCTTATTCATTGGTGGGGTATGGGCACAGGCTGGCGTTGCGCCAGCCAATCTGGGGAGAAGTGCAGAGGAAGTCACAGGGGCTCAGGGTGCTGAGGTGAAAGCCCAGACAACAATTAAGAAATGCAAAGACCCACTCCCCAGTGCAGGTATTTGACTGACAGATGAGGCTCTCTGATCCCTGATGTCAGTTTCACAATGTCTGTTACACAAGTTTAAGAGTTTGTGAAACTTTAAAGGGTCTGGATGATTCACACTTTTCTTATCTTGTACTTCAGACTGTTTTTCAAGTTCCCAATGAATGATGTGATTTCAATGTTTTTTTTAATATCCCACTTTACACTATAGTGTTCATAGGCTCTCGAAACACAATGGGGATGAACATGTCATAGTGTGGCACAGGGAGTACGACGGGGCTGAAGGGGTGGGTGGAGGGGTGGAACTTAGCATTGGGGCAGATGAGGGTCCGTGGGGTTGGATGGAAGGGCAGAGCTTGACATAGGGAGCATGAGGGCGACCTTTTGAGCTTACTTTTTAAATCGTCCCCTCATGCAGACCGGGTTCACGACTCCACTAAGCAGTTGTAAGCTACAGCTCTCTAAAATCCTGACCCTAGTCCAGGAAAATGAAGGAGAGAGAGATCATTGTCTCTGTTAACAGAGCTGGCCAGGTTGGGAATGCTGGATGCCGGAACAGGATGACAGGAATCAGCCCGCACCCTTTAAAGACACTCCCGAAAATTGCCCAGGAGTAGGGTTGGAAATCTGGGATCGGGACCCACCCAGAATCTTGAAGAAAATCCAGGCCATGTCGAAAGATAGAAGGAGCAGGAAATATTCATTGTTGATACTGGGCATCAGAGAAAAATAATTTGCAACAAATTAAGTTTACGAAAAACACAAGAATTATTGATACAGTTTTAAATTAAACTTACAGCCCATATTAACTCTGCTCTCTGCTTTTCCAGCTCCTTATATAGTACGTATTTGGGTCATATTAGGGTAAAATGTCTTTTTCATGAGATTTGGAACACAACACACACACAAATATAGACACACAAACATGTACACGCATGTGGCGCACACACATGTGCATGCAAAGAATCCAAAAGCAGGGATGTACTGAGGTTGTATAAGGCTCTGGTCAGACCCCATTTGGAATATTGTGAGCAGTTTTTGGCCCCATATCTAAGGAAGGATGTGCTGACCTTGGAGAGGGTCCAGAGGAGGTTCATGAGAATGATCCCGGGAATCAAAAGCTTTACGTATGAGGAGCATCTGAGGACTCTGGATTGTTACTCGAGGGAATTTAGAAGGTTGAGGGGGGTGAGGGGGGGGGCGGTATCTTTGAAACATACAGAATACTGAAAGATTGGATGTGGAGAAGATGCTTCCATTAGTAGGAAAGACTAGGATCCGAGGGCACAGCTTCAGAGTAAAGGAATGACTCTTTAGAACCGAGATGAGGAGGAATTTCCTCAGCCAAAGGGTGGTGAATCTGTGGAATTCATTGCCACAGAAAGCTGTGGAGGCCAGGTCATTGTATTTAAGACAGAGATAGATAGGTTCTTGACTGGTAAGGGGATCAAAGGTTACGTGGCAAAAGCCGGAGTTGAGAAACTTATCAGCCATGATTGAATGGCGGAGCAGACTCGATGGGCCGAATGGCCTAATTCGGCTCCTCTATCTTCTGGTGCATACACATCTGCACACATGTACACACACAGACATATGCACACACAGACACATACACACACACAATTCCTGCTCTAATTGTTTTGCTATTCCTTCATTACGGTTGAAGGGTTCTGGTGATATAGCATCATTAAATATTCAGTAGCTGGGTTAATGGAAATTTCCTTCTGGGACCATTTTCCCTGTTCCAAAGTCAGTGAAATTCCAATCTAGGGCCAGTTCATGTGTGCAAATACCACTCTGCTTTTACAGCCGGCATTAAAGACTGCAATATGAGGCTACAATGTGAGATTATCTAATAAATTAACACTCTTAAATATTTCAGAAGACTGTTTTATTTTCAAACCTCTGTATTTTCACTCAGCAAGCATGAATTAAATCAACCCAACACCTCCCTGGAGACCAAGAAAGCTCATTGGAGAATGTGGAGTCCGCTGTTTTATATACATTTTTTTACACACAGGAGCGCTGGGCTGGATTTCCCGCTCAGGGGTGGGCAGGCAGGAATGTTTCTGGATGCCAAACCATTCCCATATGGGGGGAACTGATGATCCGCTGCAATTCTGAATGTGGTGCCTCCTTAATTAGATGGAAATGGGTTCCCCATCCAATTAAAGATGGTGGCAGGCCCTTGGAGCTGGAAGGCCAATCAGAAGGATGCAATGGAAGGTAAGAAACAGTGCTTCAAAATGGCAAACCCTCCCATCCACCGGGGTAGGGGAGCACGCCGAGAAGACTAGGCCAGAGGGTGACATAGACAGAGTGGATTCTGGGAAATGTGGTTAAGGTGGGATTTTGTTCGGAGGGGCTCTTTTTTCCACATTTTCTTTCAGCCTCCAGTTGTTGGTGAGGTTTCCTCCACCTTGGCGAGTGGAACTTTCTATCACTTCATCTGTGTAAATCAGTAACTAATTGACTAATTAAATAAATAGGTTTGGACAGAAATGGCAGGGCTGGAGGCCTGTCATGTATGCAGCATGTGGGAATGTGCGGAATGCGCAGCTATCCCGGACAACGATATCGGCAGAAAGTGTCCGCTGCTTAGGAAACTGCAGCTCTGAGTTGCTGGTCGGCACGGTGGCACAGTGGTTAGCACTGTTGCCTCACAGCGCCAAGGACACGGGTTTGATTCCCAGCTTGGGTCACTGTCTGTGTGGAGTTTGCACATTCTCCCTGTGTCTGCGTGGGTTTCCTCCGGGTGCTCCGGTTTCCTCCCACAGTCCAAAGCTGTGCAAGTTAGGTGGATTGGCCGTGTTATATTGCCCCTTAGTGTCAGGGGGACTAGTTAGGGTAAATGCATGGAATTATGGGGATTGGGCCTGGGTGGGATTTGGCAGACTTGACTGGCCAAATGGCCTCTTTCTGCACTGTAGGATTCTGTGAGATCTCGAGGAGAGTGGATAGGTTGGATACCAGGAGGGTGTCCCCTCTTGTGGGAGAACTCAGGGACATAGCTTACGTATGAGAGGTCTCCCTTTTAAGACAGAGGTTAGGAGAGTTCTTTTCGCTCAGAGGGTCATTAGTATGCAGCATTCTCTTCCCCAGAAAGTGGTGGAGGCTGGGTCTTTGGATTATTCAATGCTGTGTCAGACAAATTTCTGTTAGACAAAGGAACCAAGCATAATGGAGGGCAGACAGAAAGTGGTGTTGAGATCACAACCAGATCAGCGACGAGGAGTGGTCTCAGTGGGCCAAGTAGCCTACTCCTGCTCCTAAGCCCTATGTTTCCATGTAAATTTCAAAGCGGAAGATCCCCTGATTTCTCAGCCACTTGCCAATTATCAAAGGGTCAAACAGAGAATTAAATGTGTAACACAGAGAGAGGTGTGGGAAAAAGGGGTTTCAGTTCATGGGACACTGGCATCAGTACTCCTGAGAGAGTGAGTGAACTATTCTGTTGGGATGGGTTCCACTTGAACGGACATCCACAATCGCCATCCACAAACCCCTCCCTCTCACCGCCCACTCCCACCATCCTTGATCTGAGGGGAAAAGCCTCCTGCTGGCCTGTCAAGTGCACAAGTGCAACAAAAGGCAGCGATGCCTTCTCCGAGCAGAGGGATGCCTGGCTGTCGCTCGCTCTCCTGTCGGTGGCTAAGACCCCCATCACCTCCACAACATCCCTGACGCAGATATCCACTCCGACGAAGGAGCAGTGCTCCGAAAGCTTATGGTATTTGCTACCAAATAAACCTGTTGGACTTTAACCTGGTGTTGTGAGACTTCTTACTGTGCAGACACTACTGGGACAGCCAATCCTACCAAACATATCATAGAATCATAGAAACCCTACAGTGCAGAAGGAGGCCATTCGGCCCATCGAGTCTGCACCGACCACAATCCCACCCAGGCCCTACCCCCACATATTTACCCGCTAATCCCTCTAACCTACACATCCCAGGACTCTAAGGGGCAATTTTTAACCTGGCCAATCAACCTAACCCGCACATCTTTGGACTGTGGGAGGAAACCGGAGCACCCGGAGGAAACCCACGCAGACACGAGGAGAATGTGCAAACTCCACACAGACAGTGACCCGAGCCGGGAATCGAACCCGGGACCCTGGAGCTGTGAAGCAGCAGTGCTAACCACTGTGCTACCGTGCCGCCCTATATATAGCAGCATTCTACAGACCTCACCTGTGTGTTTACAGGCTGGAGGGCGTAGTATGTTGTATGTGTGTCGAGGTTATTTGTATGTTGTGTGTTGAGGGTGCTGTATGTTGGTCATGACCGGTTAAGGAATGATTGCAGAGACATAGATATGTCTGAATAATGAGTGGTTTACTGAATGAACATAACTATATACAGATACACAAGTCTACAAGTGTTACTCAGTCTAAACCATGAGCTTTCACCTTCCTGACTCTGAGACATGCGCACCAACCGAGTCAAGAACAGTTTCTCCCCTGCTGCCATCAGACATTTGAATGGACCTACCATATATTAAGTTGATCTTTCTCTACACCCTACCTATGACTGTAAGACTACATTCTGCACTCTCTCATTTCCTTCTCCTCTGTGTACTCTATGAACGATTCCCGTCACTCATCACTCACCTGAAGAAGGGGCGAGACTCCGAAAGTTTGTGCTGCCAAATAAACCTGTTGGACTTTAACCTGGTTTTGTGAGACTTCTTACTGTACTCTATGAACAGCATGCTTTGTCTGTATAGCGTGAAAGAAACAATACTTCTCACTGAATCCCAATACATGTGACAATAATAAATCAAATCAAATCAAATGTGTGTCTCACATTATCATATGAGAGGTTCAATTCCTCCAGTCCCACACATAAAACATTCAACCCCGAACACCAAAATAAAACAGTGCGCAGTCCGTAAATTTCACTGGGTGATTTCAGGATTTTCCTGATACTTTTCCACTGTCCTCCTGGGAGTCTTCTGCCGCAGTTAAGTGCAGAGGAGTCAAGCTGCATGGTTTTGAGTGATTAGCTGGGCATGTTAACTCGAGAAAGGACGTTCCAGTTGGGCCACCATTTCTCCCACCGATTTGGAGGACGTTGTGAAGGAACTGCTAGTGGTGCGTTTCCAGTGCCTGCTTTTTAAAAATTCATTCATGGGATGTGGGTGTCGCCGGCTGAGCCAGCATTTATTGCCCATCCCCGAGGGCATTTCAGAGTCAATCATATTGCTGTGGTTCTGGAGTTACATGTAGGCCAGACCAAGTGAGGGCAACAGATTTCCTGAGCAAATGGTTTTTTTCGACAATCGACAATGGTTTCATTAGTAGAGTTTTAATTCCAGATTTTGTTTTACAAATTCAAATTTCACCAGCTGCCATGGTGGGATTTGAACCGCGTCCCCAGAGCATTGCCCTGGGTCTCTGGATTACCAATCCAGCGACAACACCACTGTGCCACTGCCTCCCCGCTGTAGATAGTCCAAGCCTCTGAAGCAAATAGGAGCACAGGGATCACTGCTGCCCGGTAACACCACATTGACTGATCAAGGATCCGTCAGAAAATCTAAACCGCTGAAACATTGTCTTTACCGAAAAGCTTTCAATTCCTCTTTCAGTTTTTTTGGAAATGATAACTTCTGAAAAATTCTCCTGCAGGGGACCGGACCCTCATCCTTCATCCTATCTCTGTTAGAATCATAGAATCATGCAGTGCAGAAGAGGCCGTTCAGTCCATCGAGTCTGCGCCAACATGCTAGAAACATCCCACCTAATTTACCAACACTTGCCCCATAGTCCTGAATGTTTTGACGTGCCAAGTACTCATCCAGGTACTTTTTAAAGGATGTGAAGTAACCCGCCTCTACCACCCTCCCAGGCAATGCATTCTAGACCGCCACCACACTCTGGGTAAAAAAGTTTTCCCTCACATCTCCCTGGAACTTCTGCCCCTCAGCTTGAATCTATGTCCCCTCATGACTGACCCATCAACTAAGGGTCAGCTGTTCCCTACCCACTCTATCCATGTCTCTCACTACCTTGAACATCTCGATCAGGTTGCGCCTGTCTTCTCTTCCCAACCTCTCTTTATGACTTAAATGTCCCATTCCAGGCAGCAATGGGGGGAATCTCCTCTGCACCCCCTCATAGAATCCGACTGTGCAGTCGGAGGCCATTCGGCCCATCGCGGCTGCACTGACCACAATCCCATCCGGGTCCTAACCCCATAACCACATCCCTAGCTAGTCACCCTGACACTAAGGGACAATTTAGCGTGGCCAATCCACCTAACCCGCACATTTTTGGACTGTGGGAGGAAACCGGAGCACCCGGAGGAAACCTACGCAGACACGGGGAGAAAGTGCAAACTCCACACAGACAGTGACCCAAGCTGGGAATCGAACCCGGGACCCTGGCGCTGTGAGGCAGCAGTGCTAACCACTGTGCCACCTTGCCGCCCTCCAGCACAATCACATCCTGGACAGCAGTTGGCTACTGGGATCTGAAGAAACCTGGCAGAAATATTGAATTGATCGGACAGTAATGGTTGGGAAAGGGTTCATTTAGAAATGAGCTTTGAGCTAGTCTGCCAGGTCTGCAGCCCAGTGCGTGTCTTTGTTGAAATAGAGCATGTAGTTTCAAATCTAATTAACACCAGTATTGGTGTGAAAGACTTTTCTGCATCAGAATGATACTGTGCTCAGCAAGTCACCAATTTTAAGGTTGTTTCATTGTAATTTAAAAGGGTTTACATCCCTCTGGATTTCATAACCACGGTGCCACATCTTTCAAAACTGCTGTCCGGATAATCCAAGAACTAGCTCACTCATTGTGTCATTGCTAATTGTATTTGGTTACAAGCAAACAATTTTGCCTTCGAATCAGCTGCTGCTCTCTCAATGTGGAGATCAAAGAGGAAATATAAGGGTTGGTTTGTAATCATTGTGCTAAGTGACTTGATTAAGATTTTCCTGACGTCATCTAAAAGTATCTTAAAAAATTGTAAATCAGATAAGAAAGAATTGCTTTTAAGGAGAATCAACCAGAGGAAATATTCGGTATCAAGTTACTGCGAATAGCAAATGAGAGAAACTACATTATATTTTGATCTGATTTGGTTTATTATTGTCACTTGTATTGGGGGTGATTGACCCTGCTGCCAGTATAATCAGAGGCTGGAATTCTCCAGCTGTTCACACACTACACAGATGAAGCATACCGCTCATAGAGTACATAGGGGAGAAGGAAAGGAGAGGATATAGAATATCGTGTCACAGTCAGAGCTAGGGTGTCTCAGAAGACTAAGGAAATTTGGCATGTCAGCTATGACTCTCGCCAAATTTTACAGATGCACCATAGAAAGCATTCTTTCTGGTTGTATCACAGCTTGGTATGGCTCCTGCTCTGCCCAAGACCGCAAGGAACTACAAAAAGTTGTGAATGTAGCCCAATCCATCACGCAAACCAGCCTCCCATCCATTGACTCTGTCTACACTTCCTGCTGCCTCGGCAAAGCAGCCAGCATAATTAAGGACCCCACGCACCCCGGACATTCTCTCTTCCACCTTCTTCCTTTGGGAAAAAGATACGAAAGTCTGAGATCACGTACAAACCGACTCAAGAACAGCTTCTTCCCTGCTGCTGTCAGACTTTTGAATGGACCTACCTTGCATTAAGTTGATCTTTCTCTACACCCTAGCTATGACTGTAACACTACATTCTGCACTCTCATTTACTTCTCTATGAACAGTATGTTTTGTCTGTATAGCGCGCAAGAAACAATACTTTTCACTGTATGTTAATACATGTGACAATAATAAATCAAATCAAATCATAGAACAAGAGTGAACGATAGAATTAGAGGATATGCTGGGGGCAGATCGCTAGAAGTCGCCACACTCCGGTGTCATTTTTGTAGGGAGTTATCTTATTTATCAGGAGTCAGTTAAGGGCTGTAACTTACAGGATACTGCGAGGCCTGGATAGAGTGGACATGGAGAGGATGTTTCCACCAGTGTGAAAAACTAGAACCAGAGGCCACAACCTCAGATTAAAGGGACGATCCTTTAAAACAGAGATGAGGAGGAATTTCTTCAGCCAGAGAGTAGTGAATCTGTGGAACTTTTTGCCGCAGAAGGCTGTGGAGGCCAGGTCATTGAGTGTCTTTAAGACAGAGATAGATAGGTTCTTGATTACTAAGGGGATCGGGGATTATGGGGAAAAGGCAGGAGAATGGGGATGAGAAAAAAATCAGCCATGATTGAATGGCAGAACAGATTCGATGGGCCGAGTGGCCTAATTTTGCTCCTATATCTTATTAGAAGAATAGAACCCCTACAGTGCTGAAGGAGGCCATTCGGCCCATCGAGTCTGCACCGACCACAATCCCACCCAGGCCCTACCCCCACATATTTTACCCGCTAATCCCACTAACCTACACATCAGGACTCTAAGGGGCAATTTTTAACCTGCCCAATCAACCTAACCCGCACATCTTTTTGACTGTGGGAGGAAACCGGAGCACCTGGAGGAAACCCACGCAGACACGAGGAGAATGTGCAAACTCCACACAGACAGTGACCCGAGCCGGGAATCGAACCCGGGACCCTGGAGCTGTGAAGCAGCAGTGCTAACCACTGTGCCACCGTGCCGACCATGGTCTTATGGTGACACATATGTTAAAATACTTAAAGCAGAGAAGGTTAAGGGGAGATTTAATGGAGGTGTCGAACATTATGGGAGGTTTTGATAGAATAGATGGGGAGATTCAAACAGGATTCTCCGGCCATTCACGCCAGCGGGATTTTCCATCCCGCTGCAGTGAGCGGAGATTTGGCTGAATGCCAAATTCTCTGTTCTCTCTGGTAGCGGCAGCAGGGCGTGAATGGCCGGAGAATTCCAGCCTCTGTTTCCACTGGCAGCAGGATCAATCACCAGGGGATACAGATTTAAGATTATTTCTAAAATCAATTCAGAGGGTGGGAGGGAGTGACATGAGGATTGTTTTCTGTTTTTTTGACAGTGCCTGGAATTCGCTGCTTTAAGGGCGGTGGAAACAAATTCCATTGTAACTTTCCAAAGGGAACTGGGTAAATCCTTGAAAAGGAAATAAGAAAAAGATTGCAAGGCGATGGGAGCAGGACAGGAGAGTGAACCAACTGGACGGTTCTCTCAAAGAATCATGAAGGACATAACAGGACTTGCAGCCTCCCCCTGTATGATCCTCTGAGAAGGTGGCAGAATTTTTCAACGTAACAATGGGTTACTCAAAGCCTGGGCTGGAAGTGTGTTTGATTGGCTGTTAGTCAAACCTACAAAAGAAAAGGGAAGAAAGAGCAGGTCTTGCATTTACATAATCTCTTTCCTGAACTTATAAAATTCTAACAGTATTAGGCAGGGTGGATTCATGGAATCAGAGAACCATAGAATCCATACAGTGCGGAAGAAGCCATTCGGCCCATCGAGTCTGCACTGACTCTCTGAAAGAGTGGGCAGGGTTTTCCGGCCGTGCTCATCCCGAAACCGTAAAACCCCGACCGAGGTCAACGGACCTTTCCATGGACCGCCCCTCGCCCGCTCCGATTCCAGTGGCGGGCGCGACGGTAAAATTTGCCCCAATGTCTTACCCACGCCTTATTCCCCGCCTATCCTTGTAACCCCACACATTTATCATGGTTAATTCATCTAACCTGCACATTTCGGACTGTGGGAAGGAACCGGAGCACCCGGAGGAAACCCACACGGACACGGAGAGAACGTGCTGACTCCGCACAGACAGTGACCCAAAGCCGGGAATCGAACCCAGGTCCCTGGTAGTGTGAGGCAGCAGTGTTAACCTCTGGGCCACCATGCCACCAATGGTCTACTTTGCTGGGGAATAGGAGTTGGGGGGGTGCACGGGTCATGGGTAATCCATCTCTCCATAATATCTTCTCCACAGGTTAAAAAATGCTGTGGGCCTTATAACTTCCATGCCTAGTGGGAGATAGAGAAAGGACAGCAGCCTCTCGAGCCTACCCCGCTAGGCTTCCCAGTGTCATTAACTCTCGGGGAATATATCATCATCTCGACTGCTCCTGATGATAATGTGCAATGAGGAGACCTTGAGGGAAAAAATAACTTTGAACATAGAGTCAGTAGAATGGAAATTATGAAGGGTCAGACAGTGGATAGGGAGAAATGGTTTCCTCTGGCAGTAGAGAGTGGTGGGGGGAAGAGTGGACTCAAGAGCAGGGGACACGTATTTAACATTCAGGGGAAAAACAGAAGAGGTGGGATTGGCTGCGCTAAACTGCCCATAGCGTCAGGGGGATTAGCAGGGTGAATATGTGGGGTAACATAGGGTCCGGTTGGGATTGTTGTCAGTGCAGGCTCGGTGGGCCGAATGGCCTCCTTCTGCACTGTAGGATTCCAAGTTGGACAAAATTGGCAGCTCTTTACAAGAACTCTGCAGGATTGTGTAGATTTGATGATAAGCCCCACCAAAACAATGTAGTGAGAGATGGCTTAAATTAACCACTGACTGAATAGGGTGTGTCACATTTTCCTCTTGCCGAGTTCTTAATGATCGAGCATGGTAGCATAGCGGTTATGTTACTGGATTCATAATTGACAAACATGGGTTCGAATCCTGACACTGCAGCTTGGCGAATTTAAATTCAATTTACTGAATAAAAAAGCCGGCATGATGACCATGTGACCAATGAAATGTCATAAAAAACCCCATCCCGTTCACCAATGCCCTTCTGGGAAAGAAATCTGTTGCCCTTACACAGTCAGTCGGCCTACATGTGGCTCCTGACACACATCAATGTGGTTGACACTTAACTGCCCAGTAAGCCACTCAGTTGTCATGGGGAGGTAGCCCACCCACACTTTCTCCAGGGCATTTAAGGATGAGCAGTAAATTATGGCCTTGCCAGTCAACGCTCACACCCCCATGAGAGAAGAAACCATTCCACTTTGTTCAAGATAGACAGTGCTTCAGGTTTTTGCTGCTGAACCACTGAGGGAGAAGCAGACTGTATCGGTATATTTAAGGTGCATCAAGTGTCATTAACACAATAGCCCATTTGCTAAATTGGTGTGCAAAGCTTTTAGCTGGAAGCCACGCTTGACGCCCCGGTGAAGTCCAATTGACACACTGAGCACCAGGGCCTAATTACAGGCCTCAGCCTGAAGGCCTATAATTAGACTACAACTCCCAGCATGCATAACAGGGCCTCTAACCAGCTGCTGCATAATGGGGGCAGAGAGGTCTCATTTCTTCCTGTTGCTATGACCACAGTGCAGTTGCCAGTTCAATATATTTGTGGTAAATATAGCCTTATCAAAATATTACTTTGGAATTTTATTGCTTAAAATATTTCAATTTACTCCAGATTAAAATAAATTGCTCTCTAAATGGTACATCTACTGGTTTGACATTGTAATGAATCGTATCCTGCAAGGCGCTACTTCTGAATTCAAGGTTAGCTTTGGAGGGCCACGACTCTCAGTATAATAGAGTGCTGCTATCTAATATTAATTACAGACCTTCCAACTCACCCTCATTACAGGGGTGACAGCCTCACTTCTGGACAATCATCAACTCACCCCCAAACTGCTGAATGTCAGCCACAGTTTTTAAATACACTTGCGCTTAGACCATTTTGCATTCTTCTGTTTTATTTTTCCATTTTTTGTCTCAAACAAAAATAGCCTAGAAACCCAACTCAGCGGAATGGGAATCCCACAGCCTGGGCAGAAATTAAAGCCCTCCATCGTGGTAGAGAACGACATTTAATTGGGTGGGAAAATGGTCGACGGAGATCTGACTAAATCTGTGACGGGAAGGCCCGTGTCATAGAATCATTGAATCCCTACAGTGGAGAAGGAGGCAATTCGGCCCATCGAGCCTGCACCGACCACAATCCCACCCAGGCCCTATCCCCGTAACCCCACATATTTACCCTGCTAGTCCCCCTGACTAAGGGACAATTTAGCAAGGCCAATCCACCTAACCTGCACATCTTTGGACTGTGGGAGGAAACCGGAGCACCCGGAGGAAACCCACGCAGACACAGGGAGAACATGTAAACTCTACACAGACACTGACCTAAGGCCGGAATTGAACCCAGGCACTGTGAGACAGCAGTGCTAATAACTGTGCCACCCATCCAATTGAGGGCCTCACCCTGCCGCTGCTGGTATTCATCCAATGGGGACACCATGCCAAAGAGCAAACCCTGTGAGGATTGCTTGTGAGATTCAGGGGGCAGGGGATGCAGGGCTTCCCTTTTCCAAAGCCATTCGGTGATCAATTGAGTGGCCTGTCTGAGAGCCATCCATTGCCCTTTCTGCCAGTCCACCCAGTTGCCCTGTGACCCTTTGCTCTGCAACCCCCTGCTGCCTTGGCTAGGGTGGGGATGAGGGGGTGCCATCGTGTCTGCCCCCATGTTTTACATAAGAACACAAGAGTTAAGAGCAGATGTTGGCCATTCAGCCCCTCGCGCCTGCCCTGTCATGCGATAAGATCATGGCTGATTTGACTCTGGCCTCAACCCCACTTTCCTGTGTGCTTTCTGTGACATACAGGGGCGGCACGGTGGCGCAGCGGTTAGCACTGCTGCCTCACAGCGCCAGGGACCCGGGTTCAATTCCGGCCTCGCGTCACTGTCTGTGTGGAGTTTGCACGTTTCTCCCCGTGTCTGCGTGGGTTTCCTCCCGGTGCTCCAGTCCAAAGATGTGCAGGTTAGGTTGATTGGCCATAGTAAATTGACCCGAGTGTCAGGGGATTAGCAGGGTTAAAATGTGGGGGTATGGGAATAGGGCCTGGGTGGGATTGTGGTCGGTGCAGACTCGATGGGCCAATTGGTCTCCTTATGTACTGTAGGGATTCTATGATTCTGTGGCTCGATGATTCACACACAGATGGCAGCCACAAAAAAATCGTAAAACACTTCAGAAAAAGCAGCACTGAGAAAACAGCAGTTAGGACTGTAGGCACTTTATCAAAATGTTAGTCAGATTTGCAAACTGTCCCAACAAGAGCGGCCTGTTACTTAGCACTGTGGTGTTTCAACAGATGCCTGATGCCATAATGATTAAGTTGGCTGCAAATGAACACTCCAAGTTGACCCAATTAGTCATTCGCAATTTGTGAAGAAAAAAAATCCATCTTTGTGTATTTAGTCTTAATTTATGGCAAGGATGGACTTCTATTTTTTTTAATTCAATGGAACTATTAATCAAAGTGCCACAGCTGCCTCAAATAATGACCAGACACTGTGAATGTGCTTTCAGTTAGCGAAGACCACCTGCAAATAGAAGATTTTGGTAGAAGCCCATATTCTCTACACAGGTCCAGGAAGCTGATTGGTGCTTGGCATCATACTATACAGGAAACATTTAACTCTTAGGGTGGAATGTTCCCACCCTAAGGAATCATAGCAGGTGGGACAGGATCATGCAAAGGTCCGTTGACCGCAGGTGGGAGTTTCCGGTCTTGGAGTGAACGTGGCCGGAAAATCCCGCCCTTAGTGTTTTTTGAGGTTTATTTATTAGTGTTACAAGTAAGGCTTACATTAACACTGCAATGAAGTTACTGTGAAAATCCCTGTAATATGTCTTCGGAGGCAGAAGGCCCTTCACTAAAATCCCTTTATTTACAAACTCTAACAGGAGTACACAGAGTGCGCGCAGTCTATCTCCGGGGGTGTCGGAGGAACCGACACTGCCGGTTAAATACAAGCCCAAGACTCCCTGATTGGCCCATCAATTGGATCCTTAATCAGGGAGTTCATACTCCAATAGGCCAACCTCAATGGCCTGATTGAAGTCACTGCAATCCCCTAGTTGCCACACTCTGGCACCTGTTCGTGTACACTGAGGGAGAATTTAGCATGGCCAATGCACCTAACCAGCACGTCTTTCAGACTGCGGGAGGAAACATGAGCACCCTGAGGAAAGCCATGCAGACACGGGGAGAATGTGCAGACTCCGCACAGACAGTGACCTAAGCCAGGAATCGAACCCAGGTCCTTGGCGCTATGAGGCAACAGTGCTAACCACTGTGCCACTGCACTACCGCATAAATGCATAAGCTGTCCAGATGGTTTTGTGCTTCATTGTGCAGGGAGAGATTGAGAATTTCAGGCTGAGGGAGACCAGGTTCTGGCCAGAACATAGAAACATAGAAAACTACAGCACAAAACAGGCCCTTCGGCCCCACAAGTTGTGCCGAACATATCCCTACCTTTTAAGCCTACCTATAATCGGAGAACATCTCTCCGATTTTTAGACCCTGTCCAAAGCGGGGACGGGGGGGATCAGGGGAGCAGTTGGACACTTTAAATAGGGCCACTGATCTGCAGGCCTGATCTCCAGCTCCCACACTCCCCCGGACCATTTTCGTGGAGGGGGTAATAAAGTGGAGGTCTGGGGTGTTGGGCTTATTATATTTCATCAGTTTGTTTTCTATTTTGTATGTCTTATTTACTTCAGAACCCTGCAGAAATGACAAAAGTTTCTAATTGTGCAACAGGTTTTCATTTGCAGTGCTTTAAAATATCCCTGCAATCACAAAATGTCTGCACCCATGCTTCTCTGTTTATTTTAATTCAGGCTCAACAACCCGACTTAATCAATCAAGCACAACAACCATACCAGACTCACATAATCAAACACAGATCAATTAAACCATTGAACACTGCAGAGGTGAATGGCTCACCTATCCATAGGCCGTGGGTAACCGAAACAGCTAATTAGCTGGTTTTAATTTAATTGAACCAATTAAACCGGGTTAATAAATGTAAAGGTGGCCAATTTCGCTGCCTGGAGGTGGCTTCCTGGTGTAAGACTGGGCTCAGTGCTCTACTTGGAGCCTCAGTGCTCTAGGCAAGTCTCAAGGCTCTGTGTGTCTGTCTGGACTCAGCAGCAGCCACAAACCACCTGGTGGAGAGTGACCCCTCCCGTCATGAGTTCACTAGCTCTCCCTCCCTCCACAGTCATAGCCTGGCTGCAAAAGCTACTTTTATCATTTAATTTTTTAAACATTGGAGAGAGAACGCCTCCATTTTGAAATGTTCCCTCTCTTCCGTACCTGCCAGTGCTTCCTGCTGCTGTTTTCAAGTTGCAGAACTGCTGACTGGCCATCCAGTCTCAAGCATCTGCCTGGCGCCCTCAATTGGACGTTGAGGCCGTCCTGTCTCCATTAATTGGTGGGTTGGAGGGAAAATCACATTGAGTAACAGTTCCCACTGGCGTCTGATCCCCATTTGGGTGCCACTGTGGTTAGCACTGCTTCCTCACAGCGCCAGGGACCCGGGTTCAATTCTGGCCTCGGTCACTGCCTGTGTGGAGTTTGCACATTCTCCCCGTGTCTGCGAGGGTTTCCTCCAGCTGCTCCGGTTTCCTCCCACAGTCCACAAGTAAGCAGGTTATGTTGATTGGCCATGCCAAATTGCCCCTTAGTGTCAGGGGGATTAGCAAGGTAAATGTGTGGGGTTACGGGCATTGGGCCTGGGTGGGATTGTGGTCGGTGCAGGCTCGATGGGCCGACTGGCCTCCTGTACTGTAAGGATTCTTTGATTTGAGCCTGATGATGGGGCCCCAAACCATGCAGGGAGAATCCTGACTCAAATCTCAATTATGGAGGAAGAGCGGGTTTGCTTTCGCTGACCTGTGAGGGAGGTTGGGCAGGAATGAGGTTGGGGTTCCTGCTAGCGCTCGCTACCTAACCTTCTTTCTGAATCTACCCTGTTAGAATTTTATAAGTTTCTATGAGATCCCCTCATACTCCAATGAATATAAGCCCAACCAACTTAATCTCTCCTCACATGAAAGACCTGCCATCCCAGGAATCAACCCGGTAAACCTTCACTGCATTCCCTCTATAGATAGTCAAAAGAACAAATAAATATTTTTCCAGCTGTGATCTTCCTCTACATTGTGAATTCAAGGAACTGTTTTAGCTGAATTGCTAGGATGGATGAATTGAGTATGCTTACTCATGTTGACTATAATCATAAAACAATGTTAAACACATCATCACTCTGTCAATAAAAGGAATAATTTCAGTTTGTTTAACCTATTTATTTAATTTGAATGATTGTCGCCTGAAATTTTCATCGCATCTATCCGTGGATGATGCACTGTGTAATTAGATGCAAATTGCAGGCACAATGGCTATCGGATTACAAAAGAAAAAGGATACATGGCCACACTTCCCTGCTGCTTTCAGATGTGTTGGGTGTGTGGATATGTGTGAGGGAGGAGAGAGATAGATGCACAAGCGCACACCACGTCCACAAACAGACACATACACAGCAGATTACCATAGGGCAACTTGAACCTGGGTAGACGCACATACATGCTCGAGAGAGACAAAGGCGCAAGAGAGATACACTCCCACAGATAAAGAGACATTCGCTGGTCACGTATTGTTCTGACGTGGACATATATTGCTGTTGCTGCTTCACAGTCGCTGGCACAAGATCCTGAACTCCCTGACTGTACTACCGGTGTACCTACACAACATGGCCCACTGCTGTTCAACAAGGCGACTCACCCCCACCTTCCCGGGACCTACTGTGGCTGGACAACAAATGCTGGTGTCCCAAGTGATATCCGTAGCCCAAGAGGGAAGGAAATTAAGACGGGCGTCTTGGAGAAGATGCGTTCCCGCAGATAGGAAGAGACACAGGATATGCAGACAGCGTGAGAGGGCCAGACAGAGAGAAAGAGTAAAGAAAGTGATTGGAAATGCAGAGAGACACTCACATATAAGCTCGTCACAAAGAAATGGGGGAATCAGTGCAGCTGTACTGAAATGACAAATGGGAGAATGAAGAAGAATAGATTTGATCAAGTTATGGTACTGACACGAAGCTTCATGAGTTGGGTGTGTCTCTGGTGCAGAGGCAAAAATTTCCAGCCTTTACAATTAACTACAAGTGCAAATTCCTAAAATTCTACTCCATAACTTGTTGGGGTATTTTAATGATCCCAAACCAGTCCTGATATTCACTATCACACTATCAAATTCGCACTATCAATTTTACCCAGCTTTGCAATCGTACCATTCTCGTAAAGTATTTCAATTCAGAGAATCATAGAATCCCTCCAGTGCTGAAGGAGGCCATTTGGCCCTTTGAGCCTGCATCGAAAAACAATCCCACCCAGGCCCTATCCCTGGAACCACATGTGTTTACTCTGCCAGCCAGCCTGACACTAAGGGAGGGGGCACTTTAGTCTGTTCAATCGACCTTACCCCCGCACAGCTTTGGACCTTTTACTCCTTTGTCCTTTTTTAAAAAACAAAATTATTCCCTCTTTCTCTCAAATGCACTTATTTGGACAGTGGAGCTCGATGCCGCCGCGTGACGAAGGACTGTCAAAGAGACTGGAGTGGAGATGACTGACAGCAGTGTAAACAGAAGCTGAGTACAACCCCAATAAAATACAACCAACCAGATCATAAAAAAAAGCAGAAAATAAATAACACCACAGGACAGAACAACAGCGGAATATGTAGTGGCACAATACGTCAGTGTGATTAGAGGTTCTGCTGGAACTGGAAATGACAATATCTAATGAGCCCTTTCAACACTTTGATTTCAATAGACATTCTCCCCTTTCCTTAGCGTGTATGCATGAAGTCAAATTGATCAACATCGATGGCAGATTCAACGTAAGCAACACATTAGGGCCCTGAAATTAGACAGTGGCTTTGCTTGTAAATGACATTTCAGAACTGTCCTTCTGAAACCCTTCTATAATGTCCTGTATGTCTCATTTAAATTGCTTCTGCTGATAGAACAGACAGGCAGGGCAGAGGAATAGATGAAGCATTAATATTCCAGTATCACTCAATACTTTCACATTGAAAACAAAATATTTGTAAAGCTACTGGGAAGTGTTTAAGTTTTAAGTTTATTGATTAGTGCCACAAGTAGGCTGGCATTAACACTGCAAATGAAGTTATTGTGAAATTCCCCCAGTTGCCACACTCTGGCGCCTGTTCGGGTACACTGAGGGAGAATTTAGCATGGCCAATGCACCCTAACCAGTACGTCTTTCGGACTATGGGAGGGAAACGGGAGCACCCAGAAGAAACCCACGCAGACATGGGGAGAACGCACAGACTCTGCATAGACAGTGACCCAAGCCGAGAATCGAACCCGGGTCTCTGGCGCTGTGAGGCAGTGGTGCTAACCACTGTGTGGCAGGAAAGGAGTGGGTAGAACTAACTAAATGGTTCTTTCAGAAAGGGTTATGCTAAATTCTTAGGAATCTTAGAATCTTAGAAACCCTACAGCACAGAAAGAGGTCATTCGGCCCATCAAGTCTGCACCGACCACAATCCCACCCAGGCCCTACCCCCACATCCCTACATATTTACTCACTAATCCCTCTAACCTACGCATCCCAGGACACTAAGGGCAATTTTTTTAGCATGGCCAATTACCCTAACCCGCACATCTTTGGACTGTGGGAGGAAACTGGAGCACTCGGAGGAAACCCACACGGACACGAGGAGAATGTGCAAATTCCACACAGACAGTGACCCAAGCCGGGAATCGAACCCAGCTCCCTGGAGCTGTGAGGCAGCAGTGCTAACCACTGTGCTACCGTGCCACCCCTAGTGTCAGGAGGACTAGCTAGGATAAATGCAAGGGGTTATGGGGATAGGGCCTGGGTGGGATTGTGGTCGGTGCAGGCTCGATGGGCTGAATGGCCTCCTTCTGCACTGTAGAATTCTATGATTCTGTGATTCTACGAACTCTGAGGCCAAATGGCCTCCTTGGGTGTTGTGTTAGTCAGTGATTCAGGTCAGAAATTTAAGAGGCTTGCAATTTTAGCCATAATTATTTTAGATTCCTACGCATGAAAGAGGTGTCGGCGATATCCTCCCCAAGTTTATAGTAAAAGATATTAACATAGAAACATAAAAAATAGGAGCTGTAGTAGGACATTCGGCCCTTTGAGCCTTCTCTGCTATTCATGTTGATCATGGCTGATCATCAAATTCAATACCCTGCTCCAGCCTTCCCCCATAACTGTTGTGTCTGGAGACAATACACATCTCTTTAACCTGGACTTAACCCTCTCTCCACTCACATTGTCTGTGCCTTTAAGACTTGATTACCTGTAAAGACTCGCATTCCAACCATTATTTTGTAAATTGAGTTTGTGTCTTTATATGCCCTGTTTGTGAACAGAATTCCCACTCACCTGACGAAGGGGCAGCGCTCCGAAAGCTAGTGGCTTTTGCTACCAAATAAACCTGTTGGACTTTAACCTGGTGTTGTGAGACTTCTTACTGTGCCCCACCCCAGTCCAATTTGCTATTGGAGGATTAAGAAACGTGAGTTGTCCGATTTCAATTTTTTTTAAAAATCACTTTCTTTTGCAGGTCTTGCTTTAAAAAGGGATAACCTACAATCCGGATCTTTAAAAATCCCTTCCTTCCCCCCGCGCCTCCCCACTACACAGAATGCTTTCAGCTGCAAGTTGTTATTTTCTCTGTTAAGTCTGAGGTAAAGCACCAAGAAAGATGACAGTTTGCTTTGCACTCAGTCCAATCAATCTCCCTCCTTGGGTTTCATGTAAAATTGTGGCTATTTTTGGTTCGAGTGCAGCAAGTAGAAGGAGCCTTCAGGATTCTTCACTTACTGCCAGCGTCTCTGACAGCTGATGTACCTGCAGAATCGGAATTGACATTGCTGTGGTGATTAAGTCACTCCCCTTTTTGTTCTGTCAGGCCGAATCTCCATCTCCTATTAGACGGGGGTCAACATGAGAAGACACTGGAAGGCGGATGAGAGTGTGCTGTCTCGACACGTGAGCAAGGAAGGGAGCGAGAGGCAGAGCCATTATCTATTTCTTTTTTCTAATTGAGTTGTATTGTAATGATCTGTTGAGTTTTATTCTCATTTCATTCATAACTGGATCATCTCAGCAAAACGAACTGTCGGCCTGAGTTATTCCACTCACGTCACTGGTAAAATAAAAGTCAGGACCACAGTGCTCCTGTGGCTAATCTATATTCCATGCACAAACCAAACGCATTAGATGTTCAAGGACAGTAAAAGATTGTTCGGCCCATCAAAGCTCAGCCTTCTCGTCCCCAACTCTCTCATTCTGGCTTCCAGCTGTGTCCTGACCTCTTTCATATTTTCCCTCTGCCCTCACCCTAACCCCCCGCATTCCCCAAATTGACAAATTGTTCTGAACCTTCATCATTCTTTCTGTATGTACATTTTAGTCGATGCTTACCTTCAATCAATATTCCAGCAACTTCTGTTTATCACTTCTAGCTATAGAATCATAGAGTCCCTACAGTGCAGAAGGAGGCCATTTGGTCCATCGAGAATGCATTGACCCTTTAACAGAGCATCCTACCCAATCCCTATCTCTGTATTTACTCCGCTAATCCCCCTAACCCACACATCTTGGGACACCAAGGGACAATTTAATATGGCCAATCCACCTAACCTGCACATCTTTGGAGTGTGGGAGGAAATGGGAGCACCCGATGGAAACCCATGCAGACACAGGAAGAATGTGGAAAGTCCACCCAGACAGTCACCCGAGGCCGGAATCGAACCCAGGTCCCTGGCCCTGTGAGGCAGCAGTGCTAACCACTGTGCCACCGTGCCCTATCTTACTGGGTGATTTTAAATATTCTGGAAGTTGCTGCCAAATGGTGCCCTCCAGTGCCAACTCCAGGGGTGGGTGACCCTATCTGCAGTTGAATGCCACACACCACAAAGTAAGAACAGTGCCCCGGGTCAGTGCAGTGACCCTGACCCCCTGATCCTGTCCCTGAACAGGCGGAAAACCTGGCCTTGCCACAGGATGTGGAGATGCCGGCGTTGGACTTGGGTAAACACAGTAAGAAGTCTCACAACACCAGGTTAAAGTCCAACAGGTTTATTTGGTAGCAAAAGCCACTAGCTTTCGGAGCGCTGCTCCTTCGTCAGGTGAGTGGGAGTTCTGTTCACAAACAGGGCATATAAAGACACAAACTCAATTTACAAAATAATGGTTGGAATGTGAGTCTTTACAGGTAATCAAGTCTTAAAGGTACTGACAATGTGAGTGGAGAGAGGGTTAAGCACAGGTTAAAGAGATGTGTATTGTCTCCAGACGGGACAGTTAGTGAGATTTTGCAACCCCAGGCAAGTCGTGGGGGTTACAGATAGTGTGACATGAACCCAAGATCCCGGTTGAGGCTGTCCTCATGTGTGCGGAACTTGGCTATCAGTCTCTGCTCAATGACTCTGCGTTGTCGTGTGTCGTGAAGGCCGCCTTGGCGAATGCTTACCCGAAGATCAGAGGCTGAATGCCCGTGACCGCTGAAGTGCTCCCCAACAGGAAGAGAACACTCTTGCCTGGTGATTGTCGAGCGGTGTTCATTCATCCGTTGTCGTAGCGTCTGCATGGTCTCCCCAATGTACCATGCCTCGGGACATCCTTTCCTGCAGCGCTTCAGGTAGTCAACGTTGGCCGAGTTGCAAGAGTATGTACCGTGTACCTGGTGGATGGTGTTCTCACGTGAGATGATGGCATCCGTGTCGATGATCCGGCACGTCTTGCAGAGGTTGCTGTGGCAGGGTTGTGTGGTGTCGTGGACACCGTTCCCCTGAAGGCTGGGTAGTTTGCTGCGGACAATGGTCTGTTTGAGGTTGTGTGGTTGTTTGAAGGCAAGAAGTGGAGGTGTGGGGATGGCCTTGGCGAGATGTTCGGCTTCATCAATGACATGTTGAAGGCTCCGGAGAAGATGTCGGAGCTTCTCCGCTCTGGGGAAGTACTGGACGACGAAGGGTACTCTGCCCATCGTGTCCCGTGTTTGTCTTCTGAGGATGTCGGTGCGGTTTTTTGTTGTGGCGCGTCGGAATTGTCGATCGATGAGTCGAGCGCCATATCCTGTTCTTAGGAGGGCATCTTTCAGCGTCTGGAGGTGTCTGTTGTGATCCTCCTCATCCGAGCAGATCCTGTGTATTCGGAGGGCTTGTCTGTAGGGGATGGCTTCTTTAACGTGTTTAGGGTGGAAGCTGGAGAAGCTGGAGAACTCCCACTCACCTGATGAAGGGGCAGCGCTCCGAAAGCTAGTGGCTTTTGCTACCAAATAAACCTGTTGGATTTTAACCTGGTGTTGTGAAACTTCTTACTGTGTTTGCCACTGGAACCAGGGGGGAGACATGTGTGAACCTTGTCCCACAACGCACAGTTCCTGCGCCAGGAACTCACCCTCTCTACAACAGAAATTTTGCCCTTTCATTCTTCTGTCCAATATTTTGTCCAGATTCCTATGAGCTCCAAATCGCCTCAACAATTATCAACTCACCATGTTTTCACTCTTGAAAACAAGTTCCCTGAGTCAGCCATTGACATGACCTCCTTTACATGAAATCCAACACCTCACCCAGTTTATACCTTCTGTCCTGAAATGGCAATCCTTGATTCATGATCATTGTTCATAGAGTCACAGAGGTTTACATCATGGGAACAGGCCCTTTGGCCCAACCATGCCGCCCAGTTTTTACTGCTAAGCTAGTCCCAATTGCCGATGTTTGGCCCATATCCCTCTATACCCATCTTACCCAAATAATTTTTTAAAAGACAAAATTGTAGCTGCCTCTACTACTGCCTCTGGCAGCTCGTTCCAGACACTCACCACCCTCTGTGTGAAAGAATTGCCCCTCTGGACCCTTTTGTATCTCTCCCCTCTCACCTTAAACCTATGCCCTCTAGTTTTAGACTCCCCTACCTTTGGGGCAGATCTACGTGCGGCTCATGACATTATAAAGCAGAAAGAAATAAAGACTTGCATTTATATAGTGCTTTACTCATCCACCAAATGTCTCCAAGTGCTTTACAGCCAATGGAATGCATTTTTTAATGGGGAGTCACCGTTGTAATGTAGGAACCACGACAACTAATGTGTGCCCAGCCACAAGCAGCATTGTGAAAATGTCCAGTGATGTTGCCTGAGGGATACGTATTGGCCAGGACATAAGGGAGAACGCCCCTGCTCTTCTTTTTAAAAACTCCATGAATGGTATGTTTTGTCTGTAACAGCTCGTATGAAACAATACATTTCACTGTTTCCCATTACATGTGACAATAATAAACCAATTCAATTCAGAAATAGTGCCATGGGACGGCATGGACAAGTTGGGCCGAAGGGCCTGTTCCCATGCTTTGAATCTCTATGACTCTATAAACAATGATCCCAAATCAGGGATTGCAACCCGATCAGGCAGATGGGGCCTTGATTTAAAGTCTCATCCTAAAGGCAGCACCTCTGACAGAACAGAGCTCCTTCGGTGCTGCATTGGATGGACAGCCTTAAGTTTTGTGCTCAAGCCTTGGAGTGGGACTTGAACCCAGGACGTGGTGATTCAGAGACCAGAGTGCTACCAACTGAGCCACTGCTGACGCACATTAGAAGCCTTTTATTGGTTGCATCACTGATTTCAAAGGTTCTTGGTGATGATGGACCAAATTATGTGAGATTTGCTCCTTAAACTCTTGGTATGTTTTTTGAGTGTTGCTGAATAAAGAGATGTGCCAAAGATTTCCATCTTGCACTCATCAGGACACTGCGCAAGATTGCCAGTATAAGGGGAAAACAACAATTTATACTGTATGAGAAGAGAATACTGATTGGTTGGCAAGTGGACACGGATTAATTGAGGTGTTGCTATGGAGAATGCATCAGTTGATTGTGACTGATGGATAATTGCCAAGCATTGTTTGGAATTTAAACAGGCAGCTTGACTTGGGCGGCACAGTGGTTAGCACTGCTGCCTCACAGCGCCAGGGACTCAGGTTCAATTCCACCCTCGGGTCACTGTCTGTGTGGAGTTTGCACCTTTTCCCCGTGTCTGCGTGTGTTTCCTCCAGATGCTCTGGTTTCCTCCCACAGTCCAAACAGGTGTGGGGTTAGGTAGATTGGCCATGGTAAATTGCCCCATAGTGTCAGGGGAAACGGCAGGGTAAATATATGGGGTTATGGGGATAGGGCCTGGGTGGGATTGTTGTCAGTGCAACTTGATGGTCCGAGTGGCCTCCTTCTGCACTGTTGGGATTCAATGACCCTGATTGATCAAGGCATTGCCCTGGGGAATGAATCAGCGAGTGGCTGTCATTCAATTATTTAGCTGAATAATTGTGCTTGTTTCTGATATAAATTGTATCCATGTACACGTTACTTATAATTATCAATGACTACACTTCAACCACGAGCCCTCAGAGCTGTAGTATCCATGTTGAAATTACAGCTCAGGAACACGTGACCCATTCGCTTTCCATGAGGTACAAAGGGATAAAATTGACCTCCCTGAATCTTAATTTCTTCTTGTTTGATTCATCCCAGGGATGTGTGGCAAGGCAAGCATTTGTTGTCCGTTCCAAATTGTCCTGCCTTCTTCAACTCATTTAGCAGCCACTGTGACAAGTGGTCCCACTGCGTTTTACATTCATCATGCAGTTCCGTCCCCACCACCTGACACTCCTCCAGCCTAATTCCTATCCTGCTGTTTCCTACCCGATAAGAAGTCTCACAACACCAGGTTAAAGTCCAACAGGTTTATTTGGTAGCAAATACCATAAGCTTTCAGAGCGCTGCTCCTTCGTCAGATGGAGTGGAAATCTGCTCTCAAACAGTGCAAACAGACAGAATCAAGTTGCAGAATACGTTTCCTACCCGATCCAGGCTTCCCGAGTGATCTCCCACCCTTTTCCGGAGGTTAATCCAACTCGCGCGATTACGTGGTTCACTCCGATATTTAGGGGGCCACTCTCAGTCACGGAAACCTAACGGACCAGCCATCCTCGATTCCCAAATTTCCCACCCATTCCCACTTCCTCACGGAAAGACCAAGGTCTTACCTGCCGTTCACGCCACGCTCCGGCTGCAGCGAGGTCGGAGAATTTGGCGGCCAGCCAGATCTCCGTTCACTGCGGCGGGATGGGAAAATCCCACCGGCGTGAATGGTGGTAAGATTCCGGCCTACGCGTGCATGCAAGAGAGAGAGAGAGGGAGCGGGAAAGGTGCGAAAGGGGGAGAGGGAAGAAGTGATTCAGACAGGGAAAGTGAAAATCACCAGCAGCTCCAAATACTTAAAGTCAATTCATTCGACTCACTGCCACCAATCAGCTGGTCCAGCCGTGTAATTGGTGCAAAGTACCCTGGCCCTCATTTGGGAGCATTTCTAAATTACACACGGCAAATTTTTCCTGACATATTCAGTGAACAATGGCTGAAATCTGAATGAACCCATTGAATCCTGAATGGGAATGTACACCAACAAAACCCCAGAAGGTTCAACATTCTTCCCATGAGTGTAACCATGCACTCATTATGCATGGATTTCTTTTGGGGAGTGGGGCGAGGAGGGGGCGGGGGGCGGTGGTTGGGAAGCAAGGCGTTCCAGATCATCAATATTTCTAAGCTAGTTAATATTTTGTGCATTGGATTTCACTGCTCCCCCCTGCCCCCCACCGCCCCGAAACAGGTCAGAACAGAGTCAAGTCAGGCACTCAACTCGTCCCTCCCTCCGAACGATCTAACTTGCGGGGCACGGTCACCGCAGCACCGTGTGGCTGCCCGGCAGTTGTGGGTGGTCAATTAAGCCCAATTAAAAGCCCACATGGAGCCAGGAGGAAGACATGTTGGACTGGCTCCCTGCTCGAGTCAGAAGGCCATTGGCAGGGGTGGCCTTGCAAGGCCAGGAGGCAAGGTCAGGGGCCGGGGTCACTGATGCTTCCTTCCCATCGCCCTCCACAGACCCCTATGTGGATGCAATATTCACAGCGACGGCCTCAAGTCATCTTGTGGAGGGATTGCCCCTTCACACTCCAGTGGCTCGACTGCAGTGGCCATGCTGAATTCAGAAGAATGGAATTTTTCTGGTGCCCCGACTAGAAGGTACCTGGCCTAGTCTTCTGTCTGCCTGAGCAGCACCCACCTCTCCTGCTGGGTCTCCAAGCTACACATCACATCGGCCCTTCCTATTAGATCTCCTGCTACCATGGTATGCCCGGCATCCTAAATTTGGTGGACCTCCCAGAGGGAGCTTCTGAATGGGTTCTCCCTCTGGGAAGATGGCGAGTGATGCCCCATCACAGTTAATTCCATGTTCCCAACCAGGAAAATCCCGCCTGGTAACGGGGATGTTTTGTGAAGTTGCGGGGGGGGGGGGGGGAGTGGGGGTGGTGTTGGCTATTCTCTGGTACAGCGAGGGTAACAGTGAGTCACATTCTGCCCCTTCCACCTCTGGGACTTGGTGCTGAAATCGAGCTCACACTGGTGGAGTTGAAGTTTCCTGTCTCCTGCTGACTGGAATCAGGGGCAGGTCCACACGGATGAGGGCTGGGGAAATGGAATCAGTGCAGTTACCCGAGAAAACAATACAGGAGGGGAGAATGGTCGGGTGAAAATTCAGCTCCTTTTTAATTAATGGGTAGAATCATATTCATGCCAAAAGTTACTATTACAGTAATAGTTGTGGTGTTTGTGATTTTATAACTCTACTATTATGCCTTTTCCATATTTTGTGTGGACACAAAAAACATTTTTTTGATTTGTTCGTGGGACATGGCTGGCCAGCATTTATTGCCCATCCCTAGTTGCCCTTGGAGGGTAGTTGAGAGTCAACCACATTGCTCTGGTGTCACACATAGGCCGGACTAGGTAAGGACGGAAGATTTCCTTCCCTAAAGATCATTAGTGAATCAGATGGGTTTTTCTGACAATGGTTTCATGGTTATCAGCAGATTCTTAATTCCAGATATTTTTTATTGAATTTAAATTCCACCGTCTGCTGTGGCAGGATTTGAACCCGGGTCCCTGATGCGCGATTAATTCACTCGGGAGGCTGGATCGTACCCGGGAAATAAAGGCTTTTATTAGCAACAAGAATGGAGCATACTGCTTAACAATACAATCCCAGACTAAAGGGTCTCTAGGAAGTGCAGTGACCTTTATACTCCTATAGGTAGGCGGAGCCAACCGGAGTGTACCATGGAACAATACAAACAGGTGGAACACCCCAACCCTAACCCCAACAGTAACAAGAGTAACATATGTACAAGTACCCATAGTGATAACCATCTATGGTTCAGTACCCATAGTGGTAACCATCTATGGTTCACCACAGTCCCCAGAACATGAGCTGAGTTTTTGGATCATTAGTCCAGTGATAATACCAGTAGGCCATCACCTCCCCAATTAAAAACTGGTCAACCTTGGGGAACAGGAATTTCACTCACACTTCAACCATGTAAAGGTTACTGATCAGTTATCCTTTGAACTTCTGAATTGAGGACAATGAGAGTGGACCTCATTGAAATATAACATTAATAAGAAGCTTGACAGGGGCGACACTGAGAGGCGTTTCCCTTCTTGGGGGAGTCTAGAATTAGGGGGGGGCACAGTATCGAATAAATGTCGACCATTTTGGACTGAGGTGAGGAGAAATTTCTTCACTCAAAGGACTGTGTGCTATTGGACCTCCAGCTCAGAGAGCAGACAATGCTCAGTTACTGTCGAGTGTATTCAAGGCACAGATCAACAGATGTTCATATATTAAAGGAATCAAAGGATATGGGGATAGTGTGAGAAGGTGCAGCTGATGGAAAAGAACAGCCATGATTTTACCATATAGCAGAACAGCGTCGAGCACCAAAATCTTGCTACCGTTCACACCGGCAGGACCTTACAGTCCCGCCAATGGCGCACACCTGCCGTGGTTTTCCCAGTGGCGAAGGGTGCGTTCAACGGAAAATCCTGTTGACAACGGCGAGACCCGATAAGATCCCACCTTCAGCGAAGGGCATACCACCTCCCGCCACAGCCAAACACGCCGCAGAAAGGGAGAAAAATCCTGCCTGGTGTTCCAAACAGCCTGTGTTGGCACATTCTTATGTAACTATAGCATCCATTCACTGAAAGGAGATTTGTTTTATGCTGATTTTCTGAATCTGCTTAACTCAGGTACAGGCTGATCCAATGCTATTTGTAAATGAGGGCAGAGCCGCAAGACTTAGGCCGGTGGTGGTTGTAAGGAGGCCCACCCTCAGCATGCGACTGCACCTCCCTCACTTTGGGCCCTCCGCCTCTGGGGCCTCGTGGCCTTCCATCCACACACCTGAAAGCCAACACCTGCGCCCTCGCAGAGAGAGAAAAAGAGACTAAGCGGCAGAGGAGAGGGCATGAGGAACTGGCGGAGGGAGAGAAAAGGAGACAAAGGGAGAAAAAAGATGAGGCAACTGAAGAGAGGGAAAGCGATTGAGAGAGATGTGTGGAAAGATAGATAAAGAAAGAGCAAGTGAAAGAAAGAAAAGATGAGGGGGATAATCTATGAAAAATTGAGGCAGAGAAAGGGAGCGGGAAGGGATAAAGTTAGATGAATAAAAAGTGGGTCTGTGGCCTGACTGATGTTGGATTGGTCGAAGCCTTTTATGAGTTTTGACAGGGGACCTGAAGGTATACTGGATCGTGAGACAAGTGTTAGATTAGCACAGCTTACTTTGACAGCATTTAACAGGAAAATCCATCTTCTTGTAAATATTATACATTTTTTGTCGTCATCTTCCAGAATGTTCTGAACTATTACTTGTCCACGGAAAAAAAAATTGTATGTCCAGTGTCTGCTTCCTTGAGAAATGGACAGATTTGTTCCACCAGTACGTCTGATGGTAACGTTTTATAACATTCTCATGCATACACAGCTCATTGAAATAGCCTCCAGTCAGATATTTTCCATCTAGTTTCATCCTATTACAGGCCAAGCGTGCAAACCAGCTCCACAGAAACAAGCCAGGGTTTCTCTGCGAGTGTGTGCTCATACAGGTTTGCAGATGGTAAGATCACAAGATAAATACAGTACAAGGGAGGCCAATTCAACCATTTTAGTTCGCCCATCCAGATAAAAAGTGACAGTGCCCTTCCCCACGGCATCCAACTGAATCTTAAATGGCTCTGGGAGTCTGCGTCTATTTCAACTCTCACTGCAGCCGGACAAGGTTTTCCACAGCAACACCTCCCAAACCCGTGACCTCTGCAACCCAGAGGGCATGACACACCACTGCCTTCAGCTTGCCCTCCGAGTCACACACCATTCCGACCTGAACATGCATCACCGCCGTTCCTCCATTGTTGCTGGATCAAAACCATAGAACTCCCTCCCTAACAGTCGTTCCTGTAACACACGGACTGCAGCAGTTAAAAAATGTGGCTCCCCCACCATTTTCTCAAAGGCAATTTGCGATAGACATTAAATGCTAAAGAGGCCTCGTGACGCCGTGAGCGCTGCCTCTGCCTCTGAGTCTGAAGCTCCAAGGTTCGAGTTCGAGTTGGGCAGCACAGTGGTTAGCTCTGCTGCCTCACAGCTCCAGGGGCCTAGGTTCGATTCCCGGCTTGGGTCACTGTCTGTGTGGAGTTTGCACGTTCTCCCCATGTCTGCGTGGGTTTCCTCCGGGTGCCCCGGTTTCCTACCACAGTCCAAAGATGTGCGGGTTATGTTGATTGGCCATGCTAAATTACCCCTTAGTGTCAGGGAATGTGTGGGTTAGAGGGATTAGCGGGGTAAATTTGTGGGGATAGGGCCTGGACTGGGATTGTTGTTGGTGCAGACTTGGGCCCAATGGCCTCCTTCTGCACTGTCGGGATTCTATGATTTCTATGATTCCACCCCAGGACTTGATGCCAAGGAAGGTGTGTTGAGTGTCAACCAGCAAACTCCTTCCAAAGCGCCAATGGCTGGTGGTAAGAGGGAGAGTGACTCTTGGTCACCCATGCTTGAATGCCTCCATTAAAAGTCACCATAGTCCCAGATAACCATAAGCTGCTCTTCCCTTTGAGGTGGAAATGGACAAAAGTCTGCCTTCGTGCACCAATAGGTACGGGAAGAGAATTGGAATTGGAATGAAATGCTGGCCTTGCCAACGATGCCTATGTTACATAAATGAGCAACAAAAACAGTTTTTGGCCACTGAAGCATCACAAACATAAAGATACAGGCTGGAATTTTACCGCCTCGCCCGCCCCAGAATCGGGGTGAACGGGATTTCCAGAACGGTATTCTCTGTCGGCCTCGGGCAGGATCTTACGAGCCTCGGACGGGCGAGGGGGTAAAATTCCGGCAACAAAGCTCCAGGTGGAGTCTGACCAGGACACAATATGGTTTCAGCAGGACTTTTTTAAAGTTTATTTATTAGTGTCACAAGTAGGCTGACATTAACACTGCAATGAGGTTACTGTGAAAATCCCCTAGTCGCCACACTCCAGCGCCTGTTCGAGTACACTGAGGGAGAATTTAGCACGGCCAATGCACCTAACCCGCACATCTTTGGAGTGTGGGAGGAAAGCGGAATATCCGGAGGAAACTCATGCAGACACGGGGAGAACATGCAGACTCCGCACAGATAGTGACCCAAGCCGGGAATCAAACCCAGGTCCCTGGCGCTGTGAGGCAGCAGTGCTAATCATTGTGCTACTTTTTTCAAAGTCCAGGCACATTTGCCCATTGCCGTTAGTGACTAGACATGTCAAGTGCACAGCAATGTACCAATGGCTCAGGATGTCTCATCCTCCACATCATGTATGTAGCTCATCCAGATCCCACTCCGCACCTCCTGAAATGTTGCTCTGTACCACGTGAGCTCAGCTGGCGTATTGTGGACTATTCTGGGCCATCAGGATAGATGTGAAGCCTTTAGGAAGGTACAGAGGAGGTTTACCAGGATCTTACCAGTGATGAGGCTCTTTAGTTATGAGGAAAGTTTGGATGGTTTTTCTAAGCGCAGCGAAGATTAAGAGGTGTCCTAATCGAGGGTTTCAAGATGATGAGAGGTTTGATGGATTAAATAGATAAAATAAGTTCCCTCCAGTGAGCGAGTCAGTGACTAGAGATCAGAGTTTTAACATCATTGGGAAAAGATTTGGAAGAGAGATGGAGAGAAAGCTCTTCATTAATAGTTGTCAAAGTCTGGAATGTTTTACCTGAATAGGTGTTGGAAACAGATTACTTGAAAAGGGATTAAAATCATAGAATTGTAGAATACCAACAGTGTAGAAGGAGGCCATTCAGTCCATCGAGTCTACACCGACAGCAATCCCACCCAGGCCCGATCCCTGTAATTCCACATATTTAACCTAACCCGCACATCTTTCAGACTGTGGGAGGAAACCAGAGCAACGGAGAAAACCCAAGCACCGGAGGAAAACCACGTAGACATGGGAAGCAAGTGCAAACTCCACACAGACAGTGACCTGAGGCTGGAATCGAAGACGGATCCCTGGCGCTGTGAGGCAGCAGTGCTAACCACTGTGCCACCGTGCTGCCCTGTGATGACTTCAGCCAGGCTAATGAGGTTGGCTTGCTAGAGAATGAACTACCTGATGAGTCTTTCTCCTTCCATGCCCGCTGGGCACCTCAGGGGCTGGGGTGTATTATCGACCCTGATAATCACCTTTTGGTTTGACGTTTTAAGTTTCCTTTCGACTTTGTTTTTGGTTCGGGCTGTTCCCCCTTCCTTTTGGGGAGCTGCTCCTTTTAATTTGTCCCTAAGTTAATTTGAGTTAGTTTATTACGTTGGTACCCGAAAGAGATACCTGATGAGTCCTAATTGATGGTTAAATCAGGGAGCCTCATGCTCCTTATTTAAAGCGGGTGTGTCAGGCTCCCAGCCTGCATTCAGCAGGGGACAACTGGAGTGCTGGCTGTGTACAGATGTATGGTGTAAAAAAAGCAACTTGGTGACGGGACTTTCGCCTCCGTGGAGTTATTACATGCCTCAAGGGAGGTGTTTGAGGATGAGGAACTTCAAAGGCTCAAGATGATAATCCAGAGGTGGGGAAGAGTGTGGGACTAAGTGCGACTGCTCCTTCATGGAGCTGGCACAGGTATGACGAACTGAATGGCCTCCTTCGATGCTGTAAGTTTTGCTTTTCTGTACAATCTAGGTGCTGGAGTCTAGCTCAGTCTTCATTAAACTGCAACCACGAGTGTCCACCGAGTTTTCATGGAGAGAATGAGACAGTTAAAACAAGGGAGCAAGAAGGAGAGAAACAGAGACTTCATTAACTGAATCAATGGGCTGCCCTTTCATCTGCAAACGCAGTCACTTCATTATGAGATAACTCAGCGATGGGGAATACCCCTTTAATTTCTTTTCTGTGACACAGATTAATATAAAGTTCACGTGAGGATTATTTTTGTGTAATTACATTTTCTTTCCTCCCAGGAAGGAATTCCAATCAAGTCTGCCTGTTAAATATCTTTCACCCCTGTCGGCCAGTGCCATTCGGAAATAAAGTTCTGCTCGTTAAACAAGTCTGGATGGGAGTGGGTTGCCTGTTTAGTTACACTAACAGTCACCGACAATGAGAATAATGTTAACATTAATGACAGGCTTGATTCACGACTGAGCGAACAAGAGGAGCAAGCGGAAGATCACACACACACACACACACACATACTTGTCTCTCAGAACAGCTACTTGAGGTTTTTTTTCCCCTACATATTGCTTGCAAAAATTTGAAATAAATACGGGAGAACTGGAGCCAATTCTCTCAGCATTCATTGTGTATTTAACTCCTGCAGAGCATGCAAAATGCTACTACTGGTGAAGGGTAATAAATACTAGAGGAGGACTGAATACATTCTGCCCTTGCCTGAGAAAAATAAATCAATTGCTAGGTTGCTCTCAGTGTTATGTAGAGACCACAGCACAGAAAGCAGCCCTTCATCCGAACTGGCACACTCTGGTGTGGACATTAGCCTCCCGCCACCCCTCTCTGTCTGAAGCAATCAGCATATCCTTTCTCACCTCAGGTGCTTATTCTGGCTGGCTCTGAAAGGCATTTAACTCAACCACTCCCAGTACTCGAAAATAAAAGCAGAAATTTCTGGAAAATCTCAGCTGGTCTGGCAGCAACTGTGGGGGGGGGAGAGAGAGAGAGAAGCAGAATTAATTTTACTTTCATTCATTCGTGGGACATGGGCGTCGCTGGCTGGCCAGCGTTTATTGCCCATCTCTCGTCGCCCTCGGAGGGCAGTTGAGCATCAACCATGGCAAGGTGGCACCTTGATCAGCACTGCTGCCTCACAGCGCCAGGGACTCGGGTTCGACTCCTGGCTTGGGTCACGGTCTGTGCGGAGTCTGCTCGTTCTCCCCGTGTCTGTGTGGGTTTCCTCCGGGTGCTCCGGTTTCCTCCCACAGTCTGAGAGACGTGCTGGTTAGGTACATTGGCCATTCTCCCTCAGTGTACCCAAACAGGTGCCAGAGTGTGGCAACTAGGGGATTTTCACAGTAACTTCATTGCAGTGTTAATGAGTAAGTCCCAGAGTTAAGGACCCAGCATCCGTGAAGCTGGTGACCGGGCCTGTGCCATATTAGGGGAGTTTATGGATATTGAGCCTGGATGTATGAATAATACACAAAATAAAGTCTGAAAAATGAAGAATAAAGGGGCTTTATTCAGATTGCCATGCAGGGTGCTAAAAGTAGCTTTCTGAGTCCTTCCAGATTTTGGGACGCAGGGTACTTGTACATTATAGGGGGCAATCTTACCGCCTCGACCCACCGATCGATCAGCATTGTAAGCCGGCAAGATTGGATGCTTAGGTTAGGTTCGCGTCCGGTTTCTTGTCTCTCGCGATTTTGCCAGCCCCCTTTTAGAAACAAAATTGGCTTCACACGCATAAAGCCAATTTCAATATTCATTAGGTCATTTAAATATAATTAGTGAGTCCCAGACGCGATCGTCAGGGCTCACTTGACCTTACCTGCTCGTTGATCAAGGTCCTCACTGGCAGGGATCATGTATGGTCCCCACCCACGTAAACCAGGCGTGATAACCACACCAGTGGCAATGGAAACCATTAAAGCCCCCCCAGGTTGTCAGTGGTAGGGCCGGTCAGTGCCCTTTGGACAGTGCTGGCCTGGCACCCTGGCACTGCCCATTGGGCATCCTGGCACTGCCCATTGGGCACCCTAGCACTGCCCATCAGGCACTGGGCATTGCCAAGGGGCGGGGCCTGAGGGGAGGGCCTGGAGGGGGAGGGCCCATGATCAGGAGCAGGGCATGATGGGAATGTGGCAGGGGGGCTCGGAGGGGAGGGATGGAAGGGGATATTCTGCATGAGGGATGGTGGGAGATTGGCCTGGGTGGTGATGGAGGGGATGGGGGTGGCGACCAACTGGTTTAAAGCTGACTATTGGACCTTTTGCTGAACTCCCCTCCCCCCCCTCCCCCCCAACCCCACCTGCCCCCAGTCCCCTGCCCATTATTGAGCCTGATGAGGAGATGCCGGCGTTGGACTGGGGTAAACACATTCAGAAGTCTCACAACACCAGGTTAAAGTCCAACAGGTTTACTTGGTAGCAAAAGCCACTAGCTTTCGGAGCGCTGCCCCTTCGTCTCACCTGTTGGACTTTAACCTGGTGTTGTGAGACTTCTTACTGCATTATTGAACCTGCCAGCGAGGAGAATTCTTCCGACTGACTCTCAGAAGCAACATTAAACCAAAGCCTGCACTCTCAGGAAGATGCAGAAAACCCTGTTACATTATTTGAAAAAAAAACATAAAGATCTCTGAGAATTCTGGCCACCAATTTTCCCTAAAGCGGATGATGGGGTCATTTAGGGCTTTCTGTTCCTGAAACGTTGCTGCAAAGCACAGACTGCAGTGCCAGCCCTGCACGGTTAACACTACAAGCCATTGCTTCACATGTAACAATACCAACTATAACACCGCACATTACACAATGCTTTCCTGTTTGCTACCAGCTACTGCCCTGCTCTTAACAGACTTATGATGGAATAAATAAGCACTCCTTGATCCTCAAGCTTGCTTTTGAACATCAGAAGGCGTATAAGCTGTATTTACCCTCTGGAAATTAAGCAAATTGAGCAGAGTTGATGATTGCACTGATGGTGAGCTGTCTGCGAAAAGAGCAGCATTGAGGGGTTCGGGAACAAACAGGCCCGGGGATATATGTGCACAAATCATTGAAGTTTGCAGTCAGGTTGAGAAAGTAGTTCAAAGGCCATTCTGGATCCTTGGCTTTATAAACACTGTCTGTGTGGAGTTTGCACATTCTCCTCGTGTCTGCGTGGGTTTCCTCCGGGTGCTCCGGTTTCCTCCCACAGTCCAAAGATGTGCGGGTTAGGTTGATTGGCCAGGTTAAAAATTGCCCCTTAGAGTCCTGAGATGCGTAGGTTAGTGGGATTAGCGGGTAAATATGTGGGGGTAGGGCCTGGGTGGGATTGTGGTCGGTGCAGACTCGATGGGCCGAATGGCCTCCTTCTGCACTGTAGGGTTTCTATGATTCTATGAACAGCGGCACCGAGTACAGAAATGTGAAAGTTATGATGATCCTTCATGAAACACTGGTTCCGTCTCATCTGCAGCATGGTGTCTGACACTGGGCACTACACTTCCGACCATTGAAAAGTTACAGCACAGGAGGAGGCCATTTGGCCCACCCTGTCCATGTCAGCCCAAGGACTCCCGGGTGCCCTTTCTGCACCCGATCCGTAACCCTGTACCTTGCAGCACTTAAGGTGCAGATCCAGGTACTTGAGGAAGAATGCTAAGGCTTTAGAGAAATATATCATGAGAGAGGCTCCTTGGATAGATCAGAGAAGCTGGAGTTGGTCTCCTTAAAGAAAAGAAGATTGAGAGGCAATTTAATCGAGGCATTCAAAATCGTGAGGTGTCTAGTCAGAGTAGATAGAGAGAAAGTGTGGCCTTGGCAGAAAGATCAAGAAGCTTAGAGATTTAAGGTGATTGCCAAAAGAACCAAAGGCGACATGAGAAATCATAGTTTACGTATTTATTTAACTAACAAGCGCTTAGGATCTGGAATGCATTTCCCAAGAGGGTTCTGGAATAGATTCCATTGTGGTGTTGAAAGGGAATTGGGTGAGCACTGTAGTAGGGTGAACCCAGGGAGTGTGGGCTGTAGCAGGAGAGGAATGACTGGAAAGTGTTAAACAGACAGCCTGACTGTAGTATTCACACTCACTGTGGACAGACACGACGAATGACCACATCCCAGACAGCACTCACATGGTTGCACCCCAGATGAGATCATTCCGAGGTTACAGCAACAGTAAGAGAATCAATACCGCTTAACGAGACTCCACAATGTCCAGAAGAGCCATTGTGCCTCTGGAAACTAATCAGGTATCGGGGAAATGGAGACAATTAACACACCATCGAAATCAGCTTGACAAACACAATGCTTTGATTTTGTAAACAGGCAAACAGGGTATATCCAGAAAAATGATTAAAGTTAAAGCACACAGGACAATGGATCCACATATTGTGATCAAAACAGAACTGTAAACAAATTCAAAGTAACAATGTGATGACCTAATGTAAATGTAATGCTTTGTAATGCAAAAAAAAGGGTATAAGAATGTGTAAGAACCTTTGAGGAGCAGAGTGGCTCGGAAGCAAGCTGGAATTACAGCTCCGAGTTCTGCTCTCCCTCATGCATGTTGATCGAAAGCCATTTTTGTTGAAGTTCGATATGGTCTCAAAAGACTCAGTTCATTTATTCCCTCCAACAAGCACCTAAAGAGAAAATTGTGCCCGGTTGTTCAAGATTGGGGAGTGGAACCAGCCAAATTGTTCTTGGAAAGAGCTGGCGTGATCGCGACTGGCTGAATGGCCTCCTGCTGTGGTGTAATCATACTGTGCTTTTCTTATCAAACAACAGGGCAACAGGAAAAATATAATAAATGGGCAACAGGTACATACACACACAAATACATGAGTGTACACATGCTCACAGGCACATACATGCAGATACACACGCACACACATGTAAATTCAGAATCACAGAATTGTTATGGCAATGAAGGAGGCCATTTGGCCCATCGTGTCTGCACTGGCTCTCCAAACGAGCATCATGGCTTTGTGACGTTCCTCTGTCTTTTCCCCTTTTCTATTCAAATATTTATCAAATTCACTGATTCCCAGTGGAATGGTGAGCTCAAAAGGGTGCATAGATTGAAGAGTTGATGTCAGCATTAACGTTGCCCATCTTGCAAACTTGTGAACTCCATTGGATGGGTAGACAAATAGCAATAGAATTCAGTATGTCATAGCTTTATAAGAAGACCATAAAATCATAAGACATGGGAGCAGAAGTAGGCCATTTGGCCCATCAAGTCTGCTCCGCCTTTCAATGAGATCATGACTGATCTGATAGGATAATCCTCAACTCCACTTTCCCATTTTGATTTCCATAACCCCCGATTCCCTTAGTGATTAAGGATCTGTCTATCTCGGCCTTGAGCATACTTAACGATCCAGCCTCTACTGCCCTCTGCGGAAAAGAATTCCATAGATTCATTACCCTCTGAGAGGAGAATTTCCTCCTTCGCTCTGTCTTAAATGGGCGACCCCTGACTCTGAGATTATGCCCTCTGGTCCCAGACTCTCCCACACGGGGAAACTACCTCTCAGCACCTGCATTATTGATGAAAATATTCTGCGTGTACTCACACACGTGCAATAACATGTGTATTCATCTGAATTACATACTATCGTTCAGTTGACCAGATATTCAGATGTCATTATCAGAACAGATTGAAATGCCCAGGGGAGGGTGGGGTCTTCATGATGATTGAAATGTTCGGTAAGCAATGGGGCAGGAGGCTGGGGGAGGGGCAGTTCAAGATGGAAGGTCATGTGATGACATCTCCCAGAAAATGTCCAGCCAGTGGTGACAAGCCTAGTCTGTAGATCGTTTCAAAGTTACCATCCACAATTCAGCCATTGAAAACGTCAAGGGCACGGGGGGTGGGAGGGATACGAGTCTGCTGCATACAATACAACTCACTGGGAAGAGTGCTTACAAGAAAAGAGTTTCTTTCCCTCCACCACCTCACCGCCCTCCATCCAGTTTATATTAAAAGGGCACCTGGGTGTCTTTGTTGAGCTCCAGATAGCACTGAAAGCCAAGGATGGTGCCTCAACGTGGCGACGGCCCCTTGCAAGCTGTGCCCAGCATACCCTCGAATTCTATCTTTTACTCTCATTCTATGCATTTCAAACTCTGCTTACCACATTCTGCACCCTCTCGTTTCCTTCTCTATGAGCGGTATGCTTTGTCTGTATGGCGTGCAAGAAACAATACTTTTCACTGTATACTAATGCACGTAACAATAATAAATCAAATCAAATCTTTGGATCAGCATGGACAAGATGGGCTGAATGGTCCCCTTTTGTGCTGTATCATTTCAATGGTTCTATCTGACAACAGGGGAAAAAGGAAAGACCAGGACATTTGAACTCTTTTTCGCAAATTGCTGGGACACTGGGGCGCTTGATGAAGACCATAAGACCATTCAGCCCATCGAGTCTACTCCGCCATTCAGTCATGGCTGATATGATTTGCATCCCCATCCTTCTGCCTTCTCCCCGTAACCCTTGATCCCTTTATTGATCAAGAACCTATCTATCTCTGTCTTAAAGACACTCAATGACCTGGCCTCCACAGCCCTCTGTGGCAATGAGTTCCATAGATTCACCACTCTCTGGCTGAAGAGCTTCCTCCTCATCTTGGTTTTAACTGACAATATCCCAGGAAAACCCAGGCGTTTGATCAGCCTAATTGCCATCCCTATTCTCTCGCGAGTGAGTTCTTGTCAATTTGCTTCAGAAGTAACGCTATCCTTTTTTGATCTTTCCTCTCAATGTTTTCTGTCGGTTCAGTGTCTCAGACTCATGCCAAAGATTGCTCCTTGCTCCCTATGGCCCGGAACGCATTTTTAAGAAAAACAAAAGACACTTGTTTGTCCATCATTAGCTTTCATGACATCAGCATATCCTAATGCACTTCACACTCAATGGAATACGACTGATGTGCAATTATAGTCACATTATAGGCAAGATGATAATTTGTATATCGCTAGCTCCAAAAAACAATAATGAAATAAATGACCGGATAGCAGTCTTAGAGGTTTTGATTGAGAGACACCAGTGAGCAGTTCACTGCTGTCTAAAATTGTGTCACGGAATCTTGTAATGCAACTTTGTAAGAACATTTTAGGAGTATAGCTTAGAATCGAGAAGCTGAAAAGGGGAAAATTGCTCTGATGGTGAAATGTGACCCCTGACATGGTAAGAAGTCTCACAACACCAGGTTAAAGTCCAACAGGTTTATTTGGTATCACGAGCTTTCGGAGCTGTGCTCCTTCACTCACCTGATGAGGGAACAGGGCTCCGAAAGCTCGTGATACCAAATAAACCTGTTGGACTTTAACCTGGTGTTGTGAGACTTCTTACTGTGCTTACCCCAGTCCAACGCCAGCATCTCCATATCATGACCCCTGGCATGAGCTGGGATCTGATCGCACCAGTTATCAAGCGTCTCGCGATGCTCACTTCCTGCATGTTACTGAAATTCTGGCCTTGTTCAGCCGCTTGTGGAGGCGGGGAGGAATCTAACTGCATTTCAGGAAACGCATGTTTCGCCGCATTAGCTGTGTTTGGCTCTCTCTGGTTGCTATTGCCAGGTTGGGTTCCTCTTCCTGATTCCAGGGAGGTTTGACTGCAGTCAACCCTCCATGGTTTCTCTGAGGGGGTCAAAGCTGCCAGAGTGAAGGTGAGAGGCTGGCGAAATTTCAGCCCCGTGGGCTTTTAGAATGCATTCAAAGAGCCATACAGCACAGAGGGAGGCCATTTGGCCCATTGTGCCTTGTCAGTATTTTTGAACGAACTATCTAATTAGTTCCACCTCCTCATTTTTTTTCCCCACAGCCCTGCGAATTTCTCCTTTTCAACTCTGAGTCTAACTCCCTTTTGACAATTACTATTGACACTGCATCCACCACCCTTTTAGCCAATGCATTCTGGATTATAACAGTTCTGTGCGTTAAAAAAAAAACTCTTCCCTTTGGCGCTTTTGCCAATTATCTTAGTTTTACCAGAAACACAGACTGGAATAGAATCGACCTTTCAAACATTACTGGAATCAGTGTCTGGAGCAACTGTCGTCCCTGTAGAATTTTATTTATCTCCATGGTAAAATACATAAAAGAAAATGAGTGTGCCCTCAAATAATTAAGAACTGACAGTTCTGGCATTGATAGCATTCAATTCTAAAGAGCAAAGCTGATTTTCCTTCCTGGATAACCTGCATTGCTGGTGATCTCCTGCGACCTTGAACCCTTGAACCCTGCGTCCTTCACCATCACTCAGCACTTAAGTGACTCAGAAACATACAACAAGACCCTTAGAATGTGATAATGGACTCTCGTCTGCAAAGTGCCAAAAGGAAGGTGAGCTGTTATCTCACTTGAAGTCAATACGGTCCATGTGATGGAAAAGGATGAAAAGGAGAGGAAGGTGTTTTTCTTCTGGAAAATAGTGGCCATTTTTCTTTGCCTTCTAAAAATAAATGTCTTGCGCCAGGATGGAACTCAGTGGAGCAGGGATGACTGATTTTAATGATTGACTTGCCCCCTTCTGCTGAATAAGTGTTGGTGGAGAGGGTGAAAGTTTGTCAAGTGACATTCCTTTCTCTCAGATGTTGGCTTTTAGTCACATCGAGAGGGAGTCAACATTGAGGGCCAGGATGCTCCTCCCCACTGCCCAGAGATGTGAACAGTAACACCACTCACTTCTGAACAAAGAACAAAGAAAATTATAACACAGGAACAGGCCCTTCGGCCCTCCTAGCCTGCACCGACCATGCTGCCCGACTGAACCTCTGCTCAGTTTACTTGTCATCATTGGTTGTAAGCAAGCTCCTGCACATTGCTATCACCCCTCCCTATCGATGGAACCTCCTCCAACCCTACAAAGCTCCGCAAAATTTGCACTCCTCCAATTCTAACTCCTTGTGCATCACCAATTTTAATTGCTGCACAATCGGTGCCTTCAGCTGCCTGGGTCCTATACTCCCTTCATCCCTGTCCCCCTTTAGGACACACCTTAACAGCTACCTCCTTGACCAAGCTTTTGACCACCTGTTCTAATGTCTAAAATCATAGAATTCCTACAGTGCAGAAAGAGGCCATGCGGCCCATCAAGCCTGTACCAACAACAATCTCGCCCAGATCTTTCCACAGTCCGTCCCTCGCCCACTACGATTCCTGTTGTGGGCAAAACGGGAAAATTCGCCCCATGACTCTACAACTGGGGCGGCACATTGCATAGTGGTTAGCACTGTTGCCTCAGAGCTCCAGGGACCCGGGTTCGATTCCCGGCTTGGGTCACTGTCTGTGTGGAGACTCCCCGAGTCTGTGTGGGTTTCCTCCGGGTGCTCCGGTTTCCTCCCACAGTCAATGCATCCTCGTTTTGTGGGCAACATCTTCATTTTTAAATGCTTCTCCTCTGTTCGGCATGGTGGCGCAGTGGTTAGCACTGCAGCCTCACAGCACCAGGGACCCGGGTTCGATTCCGACCTGAGGTAACTGTGTGGAGTTTGCACATTGTCTGCGTGGGTTTCCCCCGGGTGCTCCGGTTTCCTCTCTCAGTCTGAAAGACTTGCTGGTTAGGTGCATCGGCCATGCTAAATTCTCCCTCAGTGTAACCCGAACAGGCGCCAGAGTGTGACAACTAGGGGATTTTCACAGTAGCTTCATTGCACTGTTAATGTCAGCCTACTTGTGACTCTAAGAAATAAATTTTACAAAAAAACGATCATTCCAAGACCCTATCATCATCAGCCTCAAAGTAATAATAATCCTGTTGACTGTCACCCATTGATTGACAACACGTCGTCTGCGACAACGGAACTGACAGTAACTCAACAGCATCATATTTCTCATTACAGTGGGACTGTCACTTCATTGACCAACAGTGCACCTCCTCAATCAGTGGGACGTGTCAGCAGCGGACTGTCATTGCACCTCCTTCCAGAGAGACTGTCACTCACTGACCAACATTGCCTTGCCTGACGCCTTGGCACCTTAGGTCAACGGGCTGACATCGCACCTTATGCTTCACCAGGTGCAAATGAGCTGGCTTTGCACTTTCGGAACGTGTGCCAAGACAGCAGCGAAGCAGAGGGGAAGGCAAACAGAGGGCAAAACAGTCAGCGGGAGACAGAGAGGAGCAGACATAAATGACGAGAATGATCTATCTGCAGAGAGAGATTTACTAAATACATCACAGCACATCAGCTCCAAGACAGCCTCCAGCAGAGAGCTGTTTGAAGAGATGGGACAAATCTTCATGCCTAAAAACATTTGGAGAATTTGATTACGTCTGCCTTTCTCCAGGGTCCCTCCTTGGGATTTTTCTCCACCGTATTTTAATCTTATAAACACTTCCTCAAAATGTTTTGCTCTCTGCTCTTTATGTTACTTCCGTGGAAAAATATTTATCAACATTGGTTCACTACAGAAGCAACCATCACATCACTGACTTAATAAAACATCCAGAGGTGCTTCACGGAGGAAAAGCAACATCTGAGGGCAGAAAAAGCCTGAGGAGCGATTAAGGAAACCGGGGTTAAGAGCATTTTCACAGACTTCTAAAGTCAAAGAGAGAAGCAAGAGTTTAGCAGGGAGTTGGAGAGAGTCTTCTTTTTTGCTTTGCATCATTGCTGATGATCTACTGCTTAACTGTTGCAAATCTTCAAGTGGGAAGACAGTCCTAATCAGCCATGGCATTGTTCATTCAGTGAGGGCCTTGTAGGTCATCGTTTGTTGATGCAAGGTCTCTTAGTCCTTCCTGTGATGGTTTATGTGGCAATCTGAAGACGTAATTCTTCAAATTTCTGTGCCTCAGTGTGGAGATTTAGCACCAAATGCTAAGGTCATAGAACATAGAACATAGAACAGTGCAGCACAGAACAGGCCCTTCGGCCCACGATGTTATGCCGAGCTTTATCTGAAACCAAGATCAAGCTATCCCACTCCCTATCATCCTGGTGTGCTCCATGTGCCTATCCAATAACCGCTTAAATGTTCCTAAAGTGTCTGACTCCACTATCACTGCAGGCAGTCCATTCCACACCCCAACCACTCTCTGTGTAAAGAACCTACCTCTGATATCCTTCCTATATCTCCCACCACGAACCCTATAGTTATGCCCCCTTGTAATAGCTCCATCCACCTGAGGAAATAGTCTTTGAACGTTCACTCTATCTATCCCCTTCATCATTTTATAAACCTCTATTAAGTCTCCCCTCAGCCTCCTCCGCTCCAGAGAGAACAGCCCTAGCTCCCTCAACCTTTCCTCATAAGACCTACCCTCCAAACCAGGCAGCATCCTGGTAAATCTCCTCTGCACTCTTTCCAGCGCTTCCACATCCTTCTTATAGTGAGGTGACCAGAACTGCACACAATATTCCAAATGTGGTCTCACCAAGGTCCTGTACAGTTGCAGCATAACCCCACGGCTCTTAAACTCCAACCCCCTGTTAATAAAAGCTAACACACTATAGGCCTTCTTCACAGCTCTATCCACTTGAGTGGCAACCTTTAGAGATCTGTGGATATGGACCCCAAGATCTCTCTGTTCCTCCACAGTCTTCAGAACCCTACCTTTGACCCTGTAATCCACATTTAAATTAGTCCTACCAAAATGAATCACCTCACATTTATCAGGGTTAAACTCCATTTGCCATTTTTCAGCCCAGCTTTGCATCCTATCTATGTCTCTTTGCAGCCTACAACAGCCCTCCACCTCATCCACTACTCCACCAATCTTGGTGTCATCAGCAAATTTACTGATCCACCCTTCAGCACCCTTCAGGTCATGTGCATCTGTTCCCAGGTAGTGTCCAGCATAGAGTTGAGGGTTATTAAAGCTTATCATAGAATTCATAGAATTCCTACAGTGCAGAAGGAGGCCATTCGACCCATCAAGTCTGCACCAACTCAGCATCTTACTTAGGCCTTATCACCATAACCCCATGTATTTACACCACTAATCCCCCTCACCAACACATTTTGGGACACTAAAGGGCAATTTAGTATCGCCAATCCACTTAACCTGCACATCTTTGGACTGTGTGAGGAAACCGGTGCACCCGGAGGAAACCCACGCAGATAAAGGGAGAACATGCAAACTCCACACAGTCCCCCAAGGCTGGAATTGAACCAGGGTCCCTGGCACTGTGAGGCAACAGTGCTAACTACTGTGTCACCTTACCACCACAGATGGAGGAGTGGGAGTTTCACAGGGTTCAGAGACACAAAGGTTGAGGGTTAGAAAATGTTGCATAACCAAGAATGGAATGAGGCCCGTAGTGATTCGTAACCAAAGGGAAGAGTTAGGATATGGGGGGAACAGTGATGGGTAAATAGCCTTTAGTGTGGGACAGAGTGCAGATAGCAGAGTTTTGTATAAGTTTATTTATCGTTTATTTATTTATTAATCACAAGTAAGGCTTACATTAACACTGCAATGAAGTTACTGTGAAATGCCCCTAGTCGCCACAGTCCAGCACTTGTTCAGGGTCAATGCACCTAACCAGCACGTCTTTCAAACTGTGGGAGGAAACTGGAGCACCCGGAGGAAACCCACGCAGACACGGGGAGAACGTGCAAACTCCACACAGACAGTGACCCAAGCCGGGAATTGAACCTGGGTCCCTGGCGCTACGAGGCAGCAGTGCTAACCACTGCGCCACCTTGCCACAGGGGTACTGGAAATGGGTAACTAAGATGGAGTTTGTGAAGGATGGAACTCAGCAAGTTGGCAGGAAAGACACTGATGCGAGGATAATAAAAAGAAAATAGCTTCTGCAATCTGAATCTCAGCCAAGTTCAGGCCAACAAGATATCTTTTGCGAGGGCTTGGGAAATGAAGGTAGCAGATCCTAAACCAGCGAGTTCTGTACTCCAACTAATGACAGTTACCATAAAAATGTGATAATGTCGTAAAAAATGCAAAGCAAGCAACAGAAAATTGTGAAAGCTCTCAAAATCTTGGCGAAGCCTATAGTTGGCTTAGAGTCAAATTTTCCCATCCCGCCAACCACAGGAATCGTAGCGGGCGGGGGATGGTCCACACAAAGATCCATTGAACTCAGGTGGGATTTTCCGATCTTGGGGCGAGCGTGTCTGGAAAATCCTGCCCATAGAGTCATAGAGCAATACAGCACGAAAACAGGCCCTTTGGCCCAACCAGTCCATGCTGACCATGGTGTCATCCCAGTTGTCCCAATTACCCGCGTTTGGCCCATATCCCTCGAATCCTTTCCAATCCATTGTACTTATCCAAATGCTTTTTGGACAATAAAAGCAAAACTCAGCAGTCAGGAAATGCAATATATTTTTCTGAGAGAGCATGGATTTTACAGTTCTGCTTTCAGAGGTCATTTTTGTAGTGCTGTGCAGGCTGCGATCTCTGTCCACCCATATGGTCCATCAATGTTGTTTCATTGTGTTGGCCCAGACAAACCTCCCTCAATGATTTCAAATAATTTATCATTTGTCACGAGAGGAAATGACCATGAAAGCTTCCAGTGTCATTAAAAACCCAACTGGTTCATCGGTGTCCTTCCTTGAAGGGCACTTACCATTCTTACCCAATTTGCCCACACGTCAATCCCACACAACATCTGATGTCCTCCGAATTGACCTGGTGAGGTGGAAAGCTAAATGCTATGAAAGGCCAGCCGCCGCCTTTGCAAGGGTACTGGAAATGGGTAACTAATATGGTCTTGCCAATGTCACCTATACCTTGAGAGCAAACTTAGAAAGACTTTTGAACATGTGTGTGCATTCGTTCAATTGTTTCAGCATTATTGGCTTCTAAATCTGCCCTGGAAGGGCTGAATGGCCTCCTCCTGCTCCTACTTTCTATGTCATTCTATGAAATGGCGGTAAGAAGTCTCATAACACCAGGTTAAAGTCCAACAGTTTTATTTGGTAGCAAATACCATAAGCTTTTGGAGCACAGCTCCTTCGTCATCCACTTCGATATCCTTCGATATCCACTCCATCTGACGAAGGAGCTGTGCTCCGAAAGCTTATGGTATTTGCTACCAAATAAACCTGTTGGACTTTAACCTGGTGTTGTGAGGCTTCTTACTGTGCTTACCCCAGTCCAACGCCGGCATCTCCACATCATTCTATGAAATGTCAGGGAGCCAGGGTGCAGTGCAAGGTTGTCACTCCCAAGGGGCAGGGCTTGACGGGGGCCTGATGGGAGGGGCAGAGCCTGAGGGGACCCCCATCTCCAGTGTCTCTCTTGTGGTTGGGTGAGGCCTCTGACTGGGGGTGTGGTTGGGTCACCCTCATGCCAGCATGGTTTGTGGAAGGGGGAAGGGGGTGATGGGGGAGAACTTCACTCTATGCTGAGGGATTCGGTGTAATCCCCTTGTCAGCATGTTGGTTGTGGGGGAGTCAGGGGTCTGTCTCTCAGCGCTGAGATCGGGATCCCCTTAAAAAATGTTTGCCCCAACCTTTGTAAAGCTGGGCTGGCTGATCTGTTTCAATGGCATTTAACATGAGTTTTTAAAGTTTATTTATTGTTGTCCGAAGTAGGCTTACATTAACACTGCAATGAATTTACTGTGAAAATCCCCTCGTCGCCACACTCTGGCACCTGTTCAGATACATTGAGGGAGAATTTAACATGGCCAATGCACCTAACCAGCACGTCTTTCAAACTGTGGGAGGAAACTGGAGCACCCGGAGAAAACCCATGCAGACAAGAGGGAACGTGCAGACTCCGCACAGACAGTGACCGAAGAAGAGAACCGAACCCGGGAGTGGGATGGGGGGAGTGGGATGGAGGGAGTGGGATGGGGGGAATGGGAAATGTCAGGTCATGATGATACAGGCACCCAGTGCTAACCACTGTGCCACCATGCTGTGGGAAAGGGGAAGTGGGAGAAGAGGAATGGGAAAGTGGGGGGTGGGAAATGGAGGTGGGATAGAGAGAGGAAAGGGGGAGAGGAAAGGGGAGTGGGATAGGGGGAGCGGGATAGAGAGAATGGGATAGGGGGAGCAGGATAGGGGGAGCGGGATAGGGGGAGCGGGATAGGGGGAGCGGAAAGGGGGAGTGGGAAAGGAGGACTGGGAAAGGGGGGGGTGGGATAGGGGGAGTGGGATAGAGGGAGTGGGATGGGGGAGAGGAAAGGGGGAGAGGAAAGGGGGAGAGAGATGGGGGAGTGAGATGGGGGAGTTGGAAAGAGGGAATGGGATGGGAGGGGGATGGGATGGAATGGGGGAGTGGGATGAGGGGAGTGGGATGAGGGGAGTGGGATGGGGAAGTGGGATAGGGGGAGTGGGAAAGAGGGGATGGGATGGAGGGGGATGGGATGGAGGGGGATGGGATGGGATGGGGGAGTGGGATGGGGGGAGTGGGATAGGGGGAGTGGGAAATGTCGGGTCTTGATGATACAGGCACCAGGAGGTGAGATGGGGCAGGCTCAGTTTGTGCCTGAATTCCTCTTTCTTTCTGAAGGAGATGATGATAAAATGCTTTGGAAATGCAAGTTCTTACGATGCAATAACTCGACAGACATTCCATGGCTATCCCTCAATTCAATAAGAGTTTTAACAACACCAGGTTAAAGTCCAACAGGTTTATTTGGTAGCAAATGCCATTAGCTTTCGGAGCGCTGCTCCTTCGTCAGATGGAGTGGATATCTGGATATCCCTCTATTCATCAGATGCTGAAGACTAACTTATTCACATATTCACACGCCATGCAGAAGTACATGCCCAAAGGGAGGGGGGAGGAGGATGGGGGGGGAGAGGCAGGGATGAGGGATGGTGGTCAGATCACAGCGTGCAGTTGTCAAGCTTTCCACTGGCAACTCCTAATGGGTCTGGAGTTTCCAATGACACAAAAAGGAAAGGAGAGAAATAGGTCCGTGTTACAACAAAGCTGCTGGAAGATCTCTGGGTGACCGAGATAAAAAGCTGTATATGAAAGCCTTTCTGGAACTGTCCTTTTCAATACTAATTATCATCACTGCACGACATAGTCTGAGCCGAGTACAATCTGACACCACGGGCAACACGCTTCAATTAATGGGGGTGATGGCAGGTGGAGGGTTTTGTTTATAAAACTTGACTGAATGTTGGTGGGGGAGGGGAGGATAGGGGAGGGGAAGAGATGGTGGGGGAGGGGAGGAGAGGGTGGGGGAGGGGAGGATAGGGGAGGGGAGGAGAGGGTGGGGGAGGGGAGGAGAGGGTGGGGGTGGGGAGGGAGATGGTGGGGAAGGGAGGGCATGGTGGGAGAGGGGCGTGGATGGCGGGGGAGGGGCAGGGATGGTGGGGGAGGGGCAGGGATGGTGGCGGAGGGAGGGGATGGTGGGGGGGGGGGGGGGGGGGGGGGGGGCGGGGGGGTGGAATAAGCCCCACTTTTGCGCCAGGTGAGACTGGGACGACAGGGAGCTGGGTGTCCGCAAGATGGGATTCTGGACGAACATTCGCCGAGGGCGAACATATGCTGCTGATTTGATCCCTGTCGGAGGAAGCTGTGGATTGTTAGTATTAGATAAAGCCTCGATAGCGGATAATGAAGCAGAATTTAATTAGACACCAGCTGTTCAATGCAACCTTTCAAATTTCCAAGAATTTTTTTGTGCACCAAGTATACTTCCCCCCCCGACCCCAGACTGGGAGCCTGGTGTCACTTTACCCTCTGAATACTGCTGCCCACCCCCCACACAACCCCCACCCCCCACACAACCCCCACCCCCCCACACAACCCCCACCCCCCCACACAATCCCCACCCCCCCACACAATCCCCACCCCCCACACAACCCCCTACAC